>NC_053443.1:33922794-34077884 GCF_007990345.1 Gossypium hirsutum
TCTTAAGCTTTTCTTTAATGACTTCCATGCGTTTCATTTTCATATTCATTAACTTTATTTTTAGTATGAGTAACTAAGCTTTAAAGGGGGTTAGTTGATGGAGATGTGGTGAGTAGATTTTTGGATGATGGACCAAATCGTAATAAATTGGACTAATTTGAATGAACCTAAAAACTTAGGATTGACGATCCTAAGGGAATATTTAGGCAAGTGAGATTGAGAGGAGATCTTTTTGGGAACCAATTCATTAGTTCCAGGTTAATCGATGAGATCGAGAGATAATCCAAATTAATTTGTCTAACTTGGTAAAATTAAGATCGAGAGGTAAAAAGAAGTCATTTTAGGAATTTAACCGATTTGGATCCCTAATTTAAAAACCACATCGAGACCAATCAACCATCGTTTGTTAATTAATTGTTAAGTTCATAATTTTACACGTTTTACAATTAGTCCTTGCTAGCTAGATCGTAGATTAGTTTAATTCCCCTTTATTCTATGGTTTGCCATAATATAATTTTCTGCGATTAGTTGGTTAGACTCTTTATTTCGCATGCTCGTTATTTAGAAATTGTTCAATCCCCGATTCTCTTAGGTTCGATCCTTAGAATACTCCAGTGTTCCATTGAAACACTACAAATATTACAATTGACCTGTCACACTTGTAGTAAGCTGAGATATTTTATTCTAGCTCCCAGAGTATTGATATTTCTCTCTTCGTTTAGGAGGACGGAGAGAGGCAGTCAACCACTGAACTAGGTCAATCTTAATCTCAATTTTGGACTTTAATGCTCATTCACATAAAATCTAGCACGCCACTCCTTTCTTTGCACAATCTCATAGGTTGCCTAAACAAGACATCCCCTACTAGTTCTATTGTTCAAGCTCTCAAACTCGATAATCCTCCAGTCTACTTTGGTTAAAAACTCAGTGATGCTTAAACTAGATCCACAAATCTCTTATATTAGTAGTTTATCATGGATAAGGGCATCGTAAGCCCTATCCCAAACAAAGGATCCAACGATCCACTCCAACCAACTAAACTGAAACGTCCTTCGACCCATCTCGGCTCAATATCGCTAGGCCTTCCAAGCCCATCTTGATTGCAATAGCCTACTGGCCAACACAAATGGAGCTTTCAACCTCTCTAACACTACTTAGACATACTTTTGCACTACTCAGATGCCCTCAAATTGATTGCCTCAATAGGAGACTTCACTTGCTCCAACTATCATTAAGTGTACACTTTAGCTCGTTGCCTATAGGAACCTTCATTGGTTCCAGCAGTGGGAAACGTAAATGATTCTCATGTTTAAACAATAGCAAATTTGCTTTTATATTGTTGGAAAAATACGACTACAAAACAAAATCATTAGCACTGACTGGAAAATAAACCAAGCATAAATAAAAGAAATAATCATTGATGGGCATCGAAATCACCAAATATAAATTCCTACGACAAAATAATAGAAATTAGCAGTATAGAGCAGTAGGGTCGAATTCACAGGGACTGGCTATCTAATTTCGCATTTTTTCCGTGACCAAAATCGCTATCGCGGTCACAATCGTGCCCACGACCTGTGCGTAGAAATGTTGAAAATAAAAATAAAAATGGGGGTTTTAAATTGATTAAGATAATAAAATAATGAAATACAAAAAATAAAATAAAAATAGATTCAAAAATGCAAAAATAAATTGAAGAAAATAAAATAAATGGACAAATGAAATTTTTTTTTAAGCTTAGCCTTAGCCTCGGACAAAATTCAACTAGCTTTTTCCACCTAGACACGCCAATTTGTTCGCAAAAATTCGAACACAACACGGTCGATTCGTCTTCCCAATTGCACGCCAAACAACTCCAACCCAACATGCACTTTTTGAATCGAAGCTGAATCAACTTTAAGGGACAAATTTGTACTATCCCATATACCAGAGAGATAGAAAATATTGCGTTGAGAGGTTTTTTTGAGCAGGTTCGTATCTCACGATTGTTTTGTTGGAGTAATTTTCGGGCTAAAGCTAAATAGGGGTTTAGTTAATCATGGAGGAAATCATGCTTTGAAAATGAATTTGTGGAATTGTGGGGGATGGAAAGGGGAAGAGCCTTGGAAGGAAATTAAACCAAAAGAAGGTTGAATGTAAAAAAAAATGAAACAGAATAGAATTAGCATATTGTAAATGACATAGGAGGGGAGAAAAAAAAAGAATTTATTAAGTGCTAAAGTAAAGTGTGTGTTCAATTGACAGTAGTCACTAGGTATTTATACACACTTTTTGTACTAAAATTTAACTCGATTTTTCTTAAATATTATCACTACATAATCCTAAATATTATCACTAAATAATTCTAAATATTATCACTAAATAATTCAAAATTTAAAAATCAAATTTAAACTAGAGATTAAATTTAAACTAATCACAGAGTTGTAACAATATAAAAAATCCTTCAATCTTTATCCAACCACTTTAAAAAAATCTTCAACCCTTCAATCTTTATCCAGTCATCTTTAAATCTTCAATCTTTCAATCAAGCCCTCCTCTTTGCTTTTTGTTCCAATTTAGCCCCTTTTTGTAAGAGCTTGAATTCAGCACACTAACTTTATTCATGATAAGAAAAATCCAAATTTAATAGCATTTTATCCGACAATTAGCCAAGAATAAATATATTAAAAATACAAATTTATCTTGCTATCAATCACTATGTTGTGGAAGAACCACCGCCTTAAAAGCAAATTCACCTTGGTCGGTGTAATTGTGTAGTGGACGTTGCCCCCCAAGGTTAACACAGAAGTTCAATATTCATACATCTGAATAAGGAATGTGGAACATAATTGGTATTGCTCTTTTCTAAGGAATCGAGAAATAAGATAAAAAAAATAAAGCTTTAAAGCTGGTCGAAAAAACTTGGACAGAAAAATCACACTAGGTTCAATTCCTAGGAAAGGTTAAAGGGGTCACAGATGGTCCTGCTTAAAATCCAATATCCTAGACAGAATTTTCTCTAATGTAATTTTAGTAAAATACCAAAGTTTTAAAGAAAAGAAAGATGAGAGAATCGAGAAGAATGAGAGAAACTGTCATTTTGTTGCTTGTCAAAAATGAGGAGAAATGACCTCCTATTTATAGGATTCTTAAAGGAGAAAAGTGATCCAAAAATTTAACGGTCATATTACAACGGTTAGATTCCAATGTTCATATATTGCAACAGTTAGATTCCAATAGCCATATTGCAATGGATAGATTCCAACGATCATATTGTAACAGTCAAATTCCAATGACCATATTTTTGCAATACCAACACTAGGCACTATTAACATATCAGTAGAAGCTAATGATTGAGCTTTTCATTAGCATGACTTAAAACTTAAATTGCAGATTAATGATCATGAAATACTTGAACAACCGGTCTCTACCTATGTAGAAGTTGTTGTTGCATACTTAATAAACCTTTTTACTACTTGAAGGGGTTTAGACCTTTCTTTTTGGTTTTTTTATGCATAATTTTTTGGGTTTTAATTCAATTTGATTTGTTGGTATTGTTGTTATGTCTGATTGATTATTCATTGCTCATGTTGGACATGTAAGAATTAGATAGGTGGTCAAATTAGTTAGATCATTAATTCACAATTTAATTATAAAATAATTTTTAGAAAATTCATTAAAAAATAAAAATAAACACAAATAAACACAAATAAATAATAATAGAAACATAAACATTCATTTATAAATTATAACATCAAAGCTAAATATTTGAATTAGCTTTAACTTGGTTTACTTGATTCGACCGAATTTTTAGTGGTCCAATGGGTTTTCTACTTTTTTTTTTTTTTTGGTATTGGTTACATCGATTACATTATCAATTTTCTACTCAACTAAACTAGTTCATTCAGCCAATGCCAACCAGTTTGTTCTGCCAATGCAGTCCGATTTTGATGCTTAAAATCTTTAACCTTTGTATGTTCTACGTCTCTTTTTGAGATTTGAATGGGAAATGAAATTACGAGTGTATTTATTTTACGGGAAATAACTTTTGGGTATTTGTTTTAAGGAAAATAGCATGGTCAATAGAAAATGAATTACTGATCAATGAAAAATAAACATTTCTTTCAAATGATTTCATCTTTCGAAAAATGTTATGTCATTTTTCGTAAAAGAGCCTATCATGAGTAACTTGATTTTATATTAAAAGCCAAATATTATTAATAACAATGTCTTACTTTCTAAAAATATTAAAAAATTAATATCAAATATTATAATTTTCAATATTATTATACATACATATTTATATTTAATCATATAATAAATCATTAATATTCTTAATTATTTTAATAAATTATTTAATATTAAAATTTTATTTTAATAATAAATTTTAACATTAATAAATATATATTGAAATTTGTAAATATTTAGTAATAAATGTTTTGTAATATTAAATATGAATATTTTAATAATATAAATATAATATTTGTTTAAATCTTGTTTAGTTTCATTTATCCCTTCCAACTCTAATATCTCATTATTCTACTCTTATACATATAATATATAACTTCAAATTAAATTTTAGTTAAGCATGTATTATTATTAAGTCTATATAAAATATTATTTATTATAAAATATCATCTTATTATAAAATAAATTTAGATTGTTTAGAAAAATGCTTATATGACATAAATGTCTTTTATTACAAAAAAAAAGTTTCCAAAAAAGTTTTTTTAAATATTCCAAATATCAAAAAATATTTTATATGAAATCATTCAAACACTAACATATATTGATTTTTTTAAATATAATCAATTTCCAAAAATTATTTTCGTTTAAGCCACACAAATATGTTTCATATTACCAAAAAAATTATATGAATAAATTATTTATTTTACAATAATTTAATTTTTACCTTAAAAAAATTTCAATTATTTTTATTTTTATTGCAATATCTAATATAAATTTGAACAGTTCAGATATTTGTCAGGAGTGTCTGTTTTTATATGGTAAAAAATAATTACCGTTGGGTAAGTAAGCCTTTTGCCTAAAGTAAAGGAAGCATCTTAAACAAGTTTTGGAAAAATAAAAGAAATTTTATGTCACTCACTCAGGAAAAGTGAAAAAGAAAAAAAGAAAAAAAAAGGCAAATTGTTTTTCTTTTCCCCAAAAAGAAAAAGAGAAAAAGGCAAAAATTAATAAAAAAAGATTCGCTTTCTTAGTCTGGCAATCGAAAGACGGCTCTCCATTTCCATGTCTATCCCTTTTGCAAGAATTCATCCCTTCTCGCCTTCCTCCTCTCTAATTATATTTTCTACATACTTTTAATTTCGTAATTTGCTTCAGAAATAAATAAGATTTCAATTCCGCAATTCCAACGTTAGATTTCGAAACAAACAAACAAGAGCTAGTAGCTTTTTACTTTTGTAATGGCTGCGAGTGCGAATCCGACGGGGAATAATCAGGAAGCTTCGTCGAGCCAGAAGGTGACGGCTCCTCCTCCACCAGCCAATGGCGTTTCCGTTAATTCCAACAGCAGCGGGGGCAATACCTCCGCCGCCGTCTCTGCTGATACTAAGTCTGCGTTGAGGCACAACCCTGGCATCTCCGTCGACTGGACGTCTGATGAACAATCGATGCTCGAAGATTTGCTCGCTAAGTAACTCCCTTTCCACTTTTCTCACTTCAATTTTCATTTCTGCAACTTGTACTCACCGTTTTTTCTATTTCCAACTCTCTCTCTCTCTCTCTCTCTCTCTCTCTCTCTCTTTTAATTCGGAAATATTATTTATCTTATCTTCAAATCTTTTAGGATAAGAAAAAAGTTAGTTCAGGTTGGTTAAGACATCAATAGCAGATTCTTGATGTCAATTTTCAACTTTTATTATGTAAAGTGAATTACTGTCTTTGTTGACATGAGAACCTTTTTAGTTCCACTGAGTACGCATTTGCGGCCTTATTATTTGTTTAAGTTTAAGGAAACTGAAGTGATAATGTTTTTTTTTTTATCTCTTTATTTCTGTGTTTCTCAGTTGTATCTCGTTGTATCTATTTATGTATTAGTTTCCCTTGATGAATGCTAAATTCCGTTGAGAACACAAGTTATGTATTTCAAATATGTACTAATAATATTGCGTTTGCAGGTATGCCTCTGATTCAACCATAGTTCGATATGCTAAGATCGCAATGCAGTTAAAAGACAAAACCGTTCGGGATGTGGCACTGCGTTGTAGATGGATGACTGTAAGTTGGTCATTTCGAAGTTTATGTTATTGGAACTTTGACACCATTATTAATTAAATTATTTATTCTTTGGGTGAAAACAGCTTGAAAGAATTCATGATATGCATAACTTCTTAACTTGTTCTCCTTCAAAGCAGTTTATATGGTTATAACTTCAATAAATTGACTATTTTGGATCAAACATTTCATTTTACCTGAACCTTGATAGCTTTGGTCTAAAAACTCTTTGTCCAAGAATTGCATTTGTTTACTAAATTTTGCTTCATTTTAACATCTGTCGCTTTAAATGATAATTTTTATGGTGGAATAGTTTACAGCTTAAAGTGCTGTTGTAATAGATTTTCTTGTGTTTTTCACTTGGTACAAGTAAACATGCGTGTAATTGTGCAGTCTATTTGAATCATAACTTATCTGAATCTGTTTGCAGAAAAAGGAAAATGGCAAACGAAGGAAAGATGATCATAATACAGCAAGGAAAAATAAAGACAGAAGGGTATGCTTTTTAAAGTTTTTATGCTAGTACAATTGATGCAATGTTTTTCTCCCATGCTTTATGTTTCTAAATTGGATCCTTGAAGCATGTTTTCTGAAGAAAATTCAGTTCCCATGATTGTTTCCTAAATGAAGTTGCCTAGCCTGTGTGTTAGCGTCAGTAGTTTTTACTATTGTCACAGTTTTTACCTATGACCGATGATGCCATGTTTAAGCACTCTTGACTTGACTGTTGCTTGAAATGAATATATGTCTAGCGTCTACCATTCATTTCTGTGGTTGTTGTACTCTCATCATTCTCCATTAAACATGCATATTAAAATTCTTGAATAAGGTCTGCCATAAAAGATACCTCAAGCTGGAGGGCAACTAGATAAAAAAATCAAGGTTACATAAATGGAAATTCCCATTATATCCCAGGTGTATGTTTAATTAACTAAAAGATTTATCAAGCATGTCTCAGGCATAATTAGATGTGGTTGAAAGTTGAATTATGCCCGTTGTTGTTTAAGCTCAGGTGGGTGAAGGGACTTCACCTTCTCTTTAAAAGCTTCCTCAGCCCTCTTAGTTAGGCAGTTCTTCTATTTGCATCTTAGTTCTTTATTTAGGGAGGTTGCTTCATCTCCTGAAAACTCAAGTTGATAAGGACATTGTTTACAGGAAAAGGGTACAGACTCTTCTGCAAAGTCTACATCTCATCTACCAACTAGGCCTAATGGTCCTTCATATGCTCCACCGGTGATCCCTATGGACAATGATGATGGCATCCCATACAAAGGTTTGAGCTGAACTTTTTATTCCTATGGACAATGCTTATTTTTAGAATATATCAAATTTTATCAAGCTTAGAACTTGACTAGTACACAGGTTTATTTGGAGCTGACAAGGGTCAGTGACCATGTAGATCATAAATCTTAGGACGTGTCTAAAATTGGCCAATGGAAGTATGGAAAACGGAAAGAGGATAGGATAGATTAGAGGGAACTTTATTTAAGATGTCAATATGGTCATCTTGCTCTCTATACGCTTTTATAATTTGAATCATGTCTTTTCAGCTATCGGTGGTGTGACAGGAGACCTACTGGAACAAACTGCTCAAATGTTTAATCAAATATCTGCAAATTTTTCATCTTTCCAGGTGAAATATTTGATTTGAATACAATTTCCTTCATAATTGTATACCTGTGTACATCTGCTCTGACTTTCTTCTGATCTGTTACTTTCTAATTTTGCATTCATTAATGCTGCTGCTGCTGCTGCTGCTTCATTTTGCTTTAAGTGGCCATCTTTCTCTTTCAACTCTCAAGGTTTATGCGTTGTCAAGTTGTATTCATAGGAGTTGATATCTTTCTATTATTCTAAGTATAATATTTTCCCACTGGACCTGTTTGTATCAGGTCTTTGGTGGTTTGAGTGAAAGTAGCAACGTGTTAAAAATTGGAATAAAAAAAGAATGAAAGATCAAATAGTGAACCAAAAAAAATTCAATTTTATCAGAAGGCACCGATACTCTGATTCTGTAGATGTAACTAATACTTTGTATGCCATTCTCATGCATGCAAAGACAGCTGTCCCATTATTAGACATCACTTTTCAATTTCATTTATTACTCAGATTCTTCAATATTTAATATTATCTGTTATTTTTTTGCCACCTAATAAGTTGATGACAGTTTACTGTCTAAAGGTTCTGTATGAAAAATGAAGGTTATTTGATGATTACAACCATCTGTTTGGTTGGCCTTATTATCATACTGTTGTAGGTTTGGACGCCGCTGTTTCCCTAGTATCTTCATATTCTTTCTTTATTGATTGTTATTATTCTTTTTTTCATGCAGATACATGATAATATTAATCTCTTATGCAAAGCACGGGACAATATCCTCACAATCTTGAATGAGTATGTTATTTCCTCTATGCTCTCTGTTACGTGTCGTCCAAATTAGATATAGTTGCATATTTATTGCATGATTGCAAGTTTGTAATAGAAAACTAAAGATCATGTTAAAGTTGGAGAAGTGAAAACAGGGGCGTATTTAGGGGGGCAGGGAGGGACCTTGGCCTCCCAAAAATGAAAAAAATTCTTTTTAGTCCCTTCAAAATGATGAAATTATAAATTAATAAATAATAAAATTATGGTTTGACATCTTAAAATTTGGCCTCTCCTAAAAAATTTCTGAATTTGCCCGTGTGAAAATAAGGAAGACAAATGATCCTACAACTGGCCAATCCAAAGCAAATGATGTGAAAAAGTTCTGTCGAGGGTGTAGTTGGTGTTTTAGCTCCTGAACCATTTTCTGGTAGCAATTCTGCAGTACTTTTCATTGTGCTCCATCATTATACCATAAAATTTACCCGCCACTAAGGCTTGCTTGGTATGAAGGATGGAATGGAGTGAGGATGATAACTTTGTTAATCAAATGTTTCAATTTCATAACCACTTTCCTCCTTTGTAGCTTAACTGTCAGAATAACTAAGCTTTATGAATCTTAACCCTTTGATTAATAGCCTTTTCCTATAAATCACCTGGTCTTGTTGCAAGATAGATTTGGCTTGTCTAATATGAAGTTATGATGATTGCCCTCAACTCTGTTACGTCTTTGCTGAATAAAATTGACAACCACTGATGTATGAAAATATTCAGATTTATGTGAAGATTCTGAAAGTAAAATTGATTAACAACTCAAATACTTGGGTGTACCTCGGCTTTGATGTCTAGATGCATGTGTCATTGTCATTAAGATCCTTTGTTCAAGGGCTACCAGAAATCAAATGCTTGGGGGGACTTGCTAGATCTAATAAAAATTGTGTGAGCTATTGCCTTTGGGTGGCAATTGTTTCGATTGGCTCAATTCAAGGGAAATATAAGAGAAATCCTTGAAGCATATAATTTCATCTTGGTCTGCTTTGTGCAAGAGACTAATCTGAAATGAAAATTTTATTTCCCTCAATGTTGATGTTATGCATATCCCTTGCATAAAGAGATACTCAGATTTGGGGTACCTTAGATATGGGTACGAGTCTGGGTATGCTCATTTTTTCTAAGTTTTTCCATATGTGTGGATGATCATACCATTATTCTTGTGTCCAAGTATTTGTCATACATGGGTGCTCTAGAGAAACTGAAGAGTCCGGGTAACATAGAAAAAAAAAAGCTTTAGTGAATTTGGAGGTATTCATTATTATTGCATGCTATCGTGTATAAAGATACGCGAAATTGTTTCGTTTGATTAGTAGGAAATTTCGTTAGCTAAGGTGTCAAGAATTGAGAAATTTCATCAGTTGTCTGTGAACTTGTTCTTCACATCAGGATTATTATAGCTCATTGCGTCCGAAAATATATAGCAATTTACACGAAATGTCTTCTGTACATTAATTAACATGGACGAGTCATCTGCAGCTTGAATGACCAGCCCGAGGTGATGAAACAAATGCCTCCACTTCCTGTCAAGGTAAATGAAGAACTGGCCAACAACATCCTTCCTCAGTCGTCCAATGCAATGAAATCATGACCCAGGGCTTACTGATGATACTTCTGACCATTTGTCTTGAGCTAGGATACTCAACACCGAGCTTCTGAAATACATTCGGGTTTAAGTCAGTTGAGATGAAGTAATTTTTTTGATGCGTGTTATTTCTTTATAAATTAGAATGTGACAAATTTCATTTCTTCATGATTAAATTGTAAGAACTATAATAGTTGATGTAGCTTGTGAATATTTAGTTTTGTAGAAGGAAACTGTCTGTATAATCATTGAACAAATGTTGACCGTAGTTGCATTTCAATGCGAAGAGATAAGATGTTTTAGTTGCTTGCCTATACTAGTACCCGCAGTTATGGATTATTGTTAGCGATCCTACGGATAGAAAAAGACTGAGCTGGAAATGATACGAGGTACAATTAGTAGTTATTTAAAATAGCGACGTCAAAGTTGCATTTTTTAGTTTACTTGCTGCCGGACAGCAACAGTGATCATCACCACCCTCAACTAGTGTTCTAAAAATCGGCTGACTCATGCACATTTTTGAGCTACCAACCAACCTTGCAGGAACGACCTCGCCTGATACACAACAGATTCCGGCATCATTCTAAAAGCAGATTGGGACTCAACATCTAGCAAATCCCAAACAACTTTGGCATGTGAACAACAAAAAAGAACACGATCAATGTCCTTTTCTGACTGTTGACACCTAAAGCAGAGAGAATCAACTTGGATTCCACGATGAAAAAACTTACTATTGCACGGAAAAACCCACACAAGCAACGCCAAAGATAAACCTTTATTTTAGCTGGCAACACTTCATTCCACAACGCTTTCCAAGGACCATCGGCAAAAAAATCATCATAAGTTGTGAATATACCCAAAGCGACTTTATAAGAAAATTTCACCGTATAATGACCATCTGGGGAGAAATGCCAAACTAACCGATCAACCCCCGTAGACCAACTGATCAGCATACGAAGCACACAGTCAGCATCTTATGGGGTAAGGAGTCCCTCAACCATATCTGTATCCAATGCACCACTGTTAGAGTGGATTAAACCATTGACTTCCAGATGTTCACAACCCTCAATTGGAGTAGAATTAATAAATAAAAAATTATCATTGTCACTAATCCACGAATCATTGTGCACCTCAATCGCCCTTGCATCACCAACTCTGCATCTAACCCCTTTAGAAAGCACCTTAATAGCCTTATGAATACTTTTCCAAAAGAAAGGAGGAGAATTACCTTCCAATTCATCAAGAAACCCACAATTTAGGAAATATCTAGCTTTGTAAATTCTACTAGAAAGAGACTCAGGCATTGAAAGGAATTGCCAACCTTGCTTCTCGAGTTGTGAAAACCCAATCTACCAAATTGTTTAGGAACACAAAACCTATCCCAATAAGCCTAGTGAATTTTCCGCCCATCATTATCAAAACCCCACCAAAAAGATCTCATCATCTTCAGTAGGTCATCACAAGCATTATGAGGTAGTAAAAACACATTCTGACTATAGACTACGCCTGAGCCACCGTTTTAAGCACAACTTCCTTACTTGCACTAGAGAGAACTATTTTTCTAGCTGTGGATACACTTGCTCAATGCTCCTTTAGGAAAGCAAAAACTTGCTTTCTTTTACGCCCAGTAAGTGACGAAAGTCCCAAATAACGACCATGATTAAGAGGCATTGAAACACCAAGAATAGAGCAAATTCTCTAACGGCCTTGTTGCTTGGTATTAGAACTAAACATAATTCCAGACTCAAAGAAATTAATGGCCTACCCAGAAGCTTCATTGTAACATAACAAAGACCCCTTCACCACCTTAGCTTCTGTCTCCATAGCACGAAAAAAGAAGAAACTATCATCTGTAAAAAGCAGATGTGACAATGTAGGACTCCCCTAAAAATAGAGAGTCCATGAATATCCACTCATCTCTCTGAGTTCATCATCAAATAACTTGGCCCCTCAGTGCACAGAATGAAAAGATACAGTGATAATGGATCACCCTGACAGAGGCCTCGTTTGGGAGAAATTGGTCCCAACTCAGTGCCATTAAACAAAATGATATAGTTGACCGAGGGAACACAAAGCGTCATCCAATCTACTCATCTGTAATGAAACCCAGCCTTTCCAAAATATAATGAAGAAAGATCCAATCCACCATGTCATAGGCTTTACTAATGTCAACTTTTAAAGCGATCTCCCCCATCAAATCTCACCCTTTATTCTTCATGTGATGAATGGTTTCAAAAGCAACTGTCACATTATCAGTAATGAGATGACTTGGAACAAAAGCAAATTAAGACCGAGAAATGAATCGAGGTAACAAGATCTTCAGACAATTCGTAAGAACCTTCACCACCAGTTTATAAACAATGTTACAAAGCGCAATCAACCTCAAATCTTTCATAGATGTCGGCTTCTGATTTTTCGGAATTAAAACTATAATGGAATCATTAATCTAAGGGGGGAGGGGGGGAAGCAGCTACATTCAGCCATTCACAACACTCTGTAAAAATCTCCTCACCAATAATATGCTAGCACTTCTGATAGAATGCAACATTTATACCGTCGGCCCGAGAGCTTTATCTGGATGCATTTCAAACAACACCGGTTTAAACTACTCAGTAGTAAAAGGAGAAAGAAGAGCATTATTATCAGAGTCCGTACCACGAGAATCAAAATCAGAAAAAGCATCAAACTGCAAGCTAGCCGAAACCAAAAAAGGAGAAGTAAAATAACTAAGAACAATGAAATGCATGCCTGCCTCATCAGTACATTGCTGACCCACATCATCATAAAGCATAGAAATATGATTTAACCATTTTCTTTTACTCACCCAAGCATGGAAAAACTTTAGCTCGCTGTTTCTAAAACACCTCTTGAGCAAGCAAAATATTTAAGTCAAAACATAACTTTAGAACCTCATCATCAGTATTCCCTACAGAATATGACCGGAAAAGTTCCTCCTTAACAACCTTAATACAAGAAATGAAATTTCCTCCCAACTTGTACCTCCATTAAGAAAGAGAAATAACACAATTACTTAACTTGGCAGAAACAGACCCATTCGACACCATAAACCAAGCATCTGCAATGACATCAAAAAAACCAGTTTCACTAAGCCAAAACTTCTCAAACTTGAAGCGCTGAACTCTTGGGGTTGAAAACCTAGCTTTCACCACTAATTTAATAGGTGAGTGATACGAAGTGGGACACACAAGACTATAAAGCTTATGGAATGGATAGCGTTGAACCCACGCGTCATTTACAAAAGCCCTATTAAGCCTTTCCATGACAAAAGAACTGGTTCCCCTACCCCATTCCCAAGTAAAAGAGGAACCTCTAAAAGATTACAGTCTGAAACACAATCACGAAAACCATCGAGCCAAACAGTAAGGTAAACTGCACCACCTTTCTTATCATTAATTGACAAAAGATTATTGAAATCCCCAAAGCACATCCATGGAAGAGAATTAAGGGACGCCAAATGTCTTAGCAAAGCCCAAGAACCACGCTTCCTACTCAACTCCGGAAAACCATAGAAACCAGTAAGCCTCTATTTAAAACCATTGTGTAACTCAACAAGAGCATCAATGTGATTCTAAGAATACCCGAAAATAGAAATATTAAAAGTCGAATTCCAAAATAATGCAAGTACGCCACTACGACCAAGACGGTCTACACAAACAGTAACCAAAAAGTAAAGAAAAGCACAATTCTTCAATTTTATTATAATGAACTAAAGTCTCAGATAAAAACAAAATACTGGGTTTATTAGAATGAACAAGCTCCCTGACAGTGAGTACCGCACGGGGATTACCCAGTCCCCGGCAGTTCCAAGCAATACAAATCATGGCTTCCGATGGGTCTCCTCTAAGAGACCGACCGATACAGTAGTTTGAGTAAAGCAAGAGCTGCCCCAAATAGTAGTAAGCTGGGCTGTATCATTTGAAGAAACATGCTGAGCTGAAACATTAGAATCGACCCTATACTTTTTCTTTTCTTTTTTTTCTTCAACATCCATAATAGAATCTTTAATGGATTGTTAAACACTCATACCCGGAAAAGGCCCATCATTCGATAGTCCACTTGATGCCCCTTGGCCCTGATCATTAGCTCCAACATTGACATTGAGAGCTAGCTGTTTTAGATAAGAAAGCCATCTATTTTGGATGTGTGAATTACTCCCCCTCCCACTTGATCATATAATCCCACCTGAAATGTCGCCCAAAAATTCTCATTCTTTCTTAAATCACGCCTCCACTAAACAAATTGCTTTCGATTCCTATGTTTGACCTCCGCTCGTATATCCTCCGACCAACCTTGGATTAGCTCCCCCTCCGAAGAGTCGAGCAATCTTTGGCAACTAGTCATTGTGTCATATTATACCACACAAATAACACACAAGAGGAAGCCGCTTCTAACTAAAACTGACCTTAAAATAAGGTAATCATGTTTTCTTAATTTCTTTTTCCTCATAAGAGCCTAATGAATTTCTAGATGCACACAAATGCTCATGAAGTTATTCAACACGTTCAATATGCTACTAGCATCATAATCTTAGAAATAACCCATAACATTATCGAGACTCTTGTCCAAGGCTTACGAAGCAAAATCGGGTGGCAAATCATAGACTTGAACCCAAAAATCCGCAAAGAAAAAGTTAACATTTTCCGAATTCTCTCATTGAGCCAACTTATAAACCAAAAGAAGACAATTGTTAAAGGACCATAGACCCTGAAATAATCTTTTTTAGATCCACCACATGAAAAAATTGAATCAAAATATAACCACTTATCGCCAATCAACTTGATGCTAGCACCTCGGATCGAACACCACAACCACAAAAAAGTCCTTTCCACAACCGCAAAGTTTATCACCTTCTCTCTAAGAAACTTACCGACAAGACATAAATCATAGTCAATGTTGACAACAATGAGATCTTTAGGATTGACGACCAACTTCTCCTCTTCCTTGTAACACCCCATACTCGGCCTAGACAACAAGGCCAAGTCCGAAGAGTTACATCAAAATTTCCACAAAACAATACTTCTGAATCTTAGTTAAAAGTCTTTCCAAAGCAAACTAGAGTTTAACAAACCTAACATGTAGTACAAAAACTAATATCTTAACCATCATATGTCTTGAAACTACTGTAAATGAGTCAATGGTAATAATAATGATATAGTGGATAAATAGTATGACCGAGTTCCCGATTCGCGGACCCGATCAAATCTGTGGGTTACCTGTGATTCAGTCAACAGAAGAAATGAATTAATGATCTATAAAGAAATAACTATATGTTCAAATAGATTTAGGTTAGAACTAGTAAAGTCCCAAATTCGAGTTCAGAACAGAAATAGATCTAGTAAGTAAATCATTCATTTTAACAGAACATAACAGTTCAGACAAATAGTAAGCTAGATTATTCTCAGATACAGAGCAAATCAACATAAATGCAGTTTTCCTATTCCCTACCACTACACACCATCTTTGACTAACCCAACACACCAAATAGGGTATTGAATACCCTTCCAACCCTACACACCACACAGTGTTGGTATGACACGTTCCAATAATTGCAAACTGGCTACAGGATCAAAATACAGATACTGGTGATTTAACCATTGTCTAATAACAGAATACTTCCTCCTTTGCTTAATTCCCACCCAATACAGATGCAGATTTCAAATATTAGCTAATACAAAGGCCTACACAACCGTTCAGATACATTTCCTGTTCATACATAATAATTAATATCATTAATAGACATTGTACGCAGTACACACATGCAGGTTTCTAGTACTCAGTTTCATATCACAAAATAGAAATTTATACAGTTTAATTCAGATTATACGGGCCCCATAGAAGGCCTGCATTCATTTCAAATGACGCTTGTGACATGAGAGAACAATTCTACATTTTTTGTCCACACACCCATATGGTTTCACACGGCCTGGATAGTTGGCTTGTGTGTCTCCACACGGCCAAGCACTCGTCTGTGTGTTTCACATGGCCTAACACACGCCCATGTCATTTACTCGTGTGGTCATAAAGCTCAAATAGTATGTTACATGACTTGGACACACGCCTATGTCATTGGCCTATATGAACTATGCACAAAATATTCTCACACACGATCTGGACACATGCTCGTGTCCTTAGCTCGTATGTCTCTAATTCGTGAACAGTGAGTTATACGACCTGGCACACGGTCGTGTAGCATTGACAGTCCCATTTTTCGACGACTAAAACTCAAAGAAGAAGGGATTTTTGATACCCACCTGATGTAGTGTCGGTGCAAGGGTAATTCATGAGACTCCCAAAGCCTAAAAACAAGATTCAATCACTCAATTAACTTAAAAAATGCTCGATTAGAGCACAAAACCGAAACTCGTCAAAGATTTTGACACAAACTTCCAAATGAACAACAACAAGACCTTCATACAAGACAACCCAAATCATGAGTTACGAACGTTGGGGGAAACGTTATCTGCGAGACCTTCTCCTAACGAACAACAATCGAACATATCAACAAAAAAATCAGGGAAACCATTAGAAAATCCAAGTTTGACAGAAATGAATAATAGCAAGAGTTAACGAAAATTGAACAACAGAACTTACGAATTTACCTCTTGATTGATGCAACAACAAACTAAAATTTTCAATTCGGCCTGGTACCTTTACAAAAACAAGCAAAAAGAAAAAAAAAACAAGGAAGTAAAAGAAAGAAGAGAAAAGAATGAATGAAAAGAAAAGAGGAAGAAGAAGAGAACTAATGTGAAACTAATTTTAAAATTAAATCAAAACTAACAAACTTCACTAGGCAGCAAAAATATTTCCTTAACGCTTATTTAGAGACTCGAAGACCAGACCAAAGGGTACACGAAGCTTAACCATTGAACCAGCAAGCTCATTCTTAACACAAAATTGCGCAGAATTAAACTCAAATTAATAGTTCAAGAGTAGAGGTGGAACGACAGAAATGTGCAAGTGTACACAATCGCAACAAGTAATAAAGTGACAAGTAAATGTCGAGTTATCGTACCCACGGGGACTGTGAAAAGAATTATTTATGAATGCAATTAAAAACACTTTGGTGAAGAAAAATATTTTGATTTGAGTAGATGATTAAAAACTAGGATTTTAACTAAGTAAAATAAAAAAAATTCCAATGCACGATTTCAAAAGATGATTTTAATCAAGATGACATAATTGTGCTAGATTGATTACATTTCTTAACTTAGAATTATTAAACTCATGTTTATGTTGTTATGAATAAATTCACGGCAACTTGGTAATTTGCTAACTTATGAAGATATTTACCTACCAATATCCATTTATCTCTTGACTATATCTCTATATCAATTCAACCAATTAAACAAATTTTTATAAGCAAATGTGTTAATGCACATATATACTTATGAAATCAAAATAATCTCTTGTACATATCTCTATGTCAATTAAAACAATTAATTCAATCTCATAAGCACATAAAAGATTACGTGAGGTAACAATGTATTTCTACCTTGAAACAGTTTAATCACAATAATCTTACAAGTTATGCAAGGCTAATGATACTGTTGCTAATTTAACCCTCAGCTACCATTAGATGATTAAACATGCATTGATTAAGTATTGTGTCAATTAATTACAATTTCAATCCGTTTAAATAATTAATTCATTAGTTACCTTACAATTGTAATGCAAGAATAACTTAGTCATGGTTTTACTTAATCAAACATCTTACGAAGGCCTATAACAACACAAACACAATTTTAATAAATTAAGTAGACGAAATGCAATCAACCTAACACGAATTAAATTTAAGTCATATTAATTAAATCAAACTTATCAACATCACAAATATTCATATACATGTTCATCATAACAACAACAAAATTAAAAGGATAGGGAACAAAAATCAAATCTGGTGTTTCTCCGAAGCTTGACTAGTTTGCTCCGCTCCTCCTTCTCCGCTTGTTCTTGTTGAACCGAGGTTTCCACGAACACTTGAATGCTGCTCCAAATGGTGGATGAATGACTCTTTTTCAAGAGGTGAAATTGGCAAGGGAATGAAGAATAATAGAAGGGAAATGAAGAGAGAAAAATGAGAGAGAAGTGAAGAGATGAGAAAGGTTGAGATCTGTTTGAAGTGAGCAGCCAAGGGGGGTATTTATAGGTTTAGATGGTTGCCAAAATTAACAAAAATCAGCAGCCATAGAGTCCCCTCATGGCCGGCCACACATGTGGCAAGTTTGAAGTTTTCAAACTTGCTATTTTAAGGTAGGGGAAAATCTAAAAAGGCATAAATAATGGAAAGGTTTCAATGCAATTTGAAGAAGTCTTCAAGGGCCATTTTGCAAGCCAAATAATCAGCCAAGCAAGCTGATTGGGTCAGCATGTGGGATGGTATTGGGCTGCTTAGTGCTCGGTTGGTTCGGTTTTCTCGGTTCAGCTCAACTGGACCCCTTTTCATAATTAATTAATAATAATTTATTTAACCCAAATTAAATGTATTAAAATTAAAATTAATTATATTATTAATTAATACACATAATTTGGACTGTCTTATGCTGAAAAATCTTTTCACCTTGATGCTTCAAAATTGCTACTCGGTTTTGTGCTTCTAGCAGTGTCTGCCAAGCTGTTTTTTGCCCTTTGTGCAAATCTGTCGAAAATAATCAAAATTAATCAAAATTTGACATAAAATTAATTAAAATTTAACATGTTCATATTTGAGTGTAATTTAATTATTTATAATAATTATATATTTTTCGACAAGAATTCTACCGAAACTACATGAATTTGAGTTAAAAATGGCATGAAAAAGTGTGTATATTTTCGTGTTTACAAGAGGTTAGTTTAGAATAAAATAGAAAAACTTTCTAAAGGCACGACTCAAACCCCTAGCCTCAAACACATACATAGAGCACAAAGCAACAGATACAAAGATTTAATTACGATAGAAACCAACAGTTAAACATTTAAATTTTTGGGGCATTACATTCCTTCTCTTCAAAAGAAAATTTTTGAATATCCTTTTCCATGATAACAAAAAGAAAGCGAGAACCACCAAAAAGCCACAAAAAAGGGAACTTTGACAATGCAAGACAAGAAACTGCAATTAAAGGTCCCTTTGGATGAGCGATGTGTTTACCTACGGATAGTGTAAAAACAACTATTAGAAGTTGTGTGACCCAAATTTCTGTTAAACATAAAATACAAGTGGCGAGATAGGGGATTCTATGAGGGCGAAGGCCACAACCCATCATAGATCCTCAATAAGCAAAATATTGGATTCGGGTCGCAACCGGAGGTGCTCCAGCCCCCGTGCTACGGTACAGGATGTAAGTGGAATTCGTATAGAAGTTTATTTCCTCTATTTGATGTTGATTCGAATAAGGTGTTTTAACCTTATTGCATTACTTCTATTTGGATTTGATTAGAATAAGGTTTTAAACCTATAAATTGACGTATTCATCTCTCCTCTTGTATCATTCGAATTCAACATAGTGAATTTTCTTCTCCTTTGCCCGTGGTTTTTTCCCGAAAGGGTTTCCACATAAAATTCTGTGTGTTTTATTTTCTCACTTTTTTTTTTGCGATACACTGTCAATATTGTCATCCTATTTTCACAACAACGGTGGCGGTAAGATACTATAGTATGGGACAAAAAGAAAGCTAAACACACCACACTGAAAGTAAATGCTCATCTAAAGAGGCCCTAAGGCAGACAAATACGTAGACTCAAAATAAAGAGGCAAACATGTAAAGATTTATACTTATTCAAAAATCAATATTCGAAGTGTGCATGTTTTATCTGTCTTGTGTTATTTGTTTATATATTTTTCTTGTTGAAGTAAATCATTTGTTTTTGTAGAGTAGGCAAAATAAATAAGTTTTTAGCAGAGATGGCATAATCCTCCATTTTGTTCCATTTCAAATACAAGTACATGTTTGATAGAGATTTTTTTTGTTAATATTTTCTTCTAGATTTAAATGATTGTTATATATTCATATATATATTAACACATATATTAAATATTAAATATTCATTTTATTTTATTTTTATGAAAAATATGAATATTGTAAAAAGAAAAAAAAGAGTATAAATAAGAGCGCATTAAGATTAATACAATTTGTGACACCCCACAACCAATCCAGTTGTTGGAGTTGGATGCGATATATTACATTCATTGCTGGAGCAACTTGATCTGATTTCCATTTTCAATAGTCATTAAGAATATCAAGCATTAACAACACATAACAACACTTTCACATTTATTGAAATCAATTTCAAGTAATTTAAAGTGATTAAGAACATATTACAATGAGTTCTAGGTGTTCAAGGATGATCGAGACTAAGTTCGGGTCTCTGGGGGTCCAAACAACTCAAAATAGGAGAGGGACCCCTATCTGACCCAGCTGTATCAGTACAAGTGCGTACTTGTGCCAATACATCTAGCTAATACGGTTTCATTTTTTACTACTAATTTGTATCGATACATTTGACCCCTTGTATCGAAACAAGTTTGTCGGGACTAAAAAAAGCCCCTAAGACCTCCTAGTTTGGCTTAAAACATTACCATTTCATTTCTAAACATTATGGGTCGCTAAAAACATGTTCTAAACATCATTCAAGCATATTTAAACACATTCAAACACATGGCTAATAATATGATAACAACATTTCCAATTTCAAACATCAAGTTCACTAGTTTGGCATGTAAGCATCACTTGAATCATGGCATACACACTTCATTAAGTCGTGCATTTCATCATATCTAGATAACTAAACCTTTACACATATTTATACATGAATTATTATACCTAGATTACAAATTTGTAACATTGCAATTACCAAAACATCAAGAAGGACTCCAAAGCTACATTTTGGCACTAGGTACATGCCAACTCAAACTTAACATTCAAAAAACAATACAAACATTGTTGAGCTAGGAATTGAGTCTTAAATGTCGCCAACCTTCTCGAAACCTTGATACCTAATCGATACATGTGCACGAAAATAAACAAAACCGCACGCTAAGTAAGATGTTCAATGGTTCAAACATAAATTGAAAACATTGCTTAAACCAATTAAGCTTATAAGTTAATTATGAACTCGTATATAATCACATATTTATAACAAGCATCTTTATGCTAACTCGTATATAATCACATATTTATAACGAGCATTTTTATGCTAAGTTCACTACTTAGTGTTTTCCTATGGAATTTCGTATTTGATTTAAGTCATGTATATCATCATCTCTATATACTTTCAAAGCTTTACACCACCATATCTAATATCACATTTAGATGCAACATCATCAAATCTTTGCTATATTGATTCTTCTTTATCATGCATATGACATTTTCATAATAACATTCATGTCTCATTTTACCAATTGCGTATATCTATTTGTTTTTATAACATCATCGACCCTCAAGGCTCGTAATACACAATTAGCATGATCTTTCACCTAATATCATCCATCACATTAACATTGTATTTAATTTTAGAGTACAACTATCAACTTACTGTAGATTGAACAAACAAGTGCAATTTCCAAGTGAGTCACCCTTATGTTTGTTTATGTTGATTCCGATTTTGGTCTTTAGTTTTTATTTTATTTTATTTTATTTTGCAATACACATTTTTATGATTTTGTCATGATATGATCTGGACGTGAGTAGTATTTAGACCTAATTAGTTTGTTATTATTTTCTTATAATTTAGTTTAAACAAACATGTCTTGAGTATGATCTTCAGAATACTTCTAAAATGTTTCGTTGTAAAAACAAAAATATATTACAATTTGACTTGTATACTTGCAGACACCACACATATTTCCATATCTAATTGCATAATTTTAAGCCCCGTCGCATGCACGTTGGGGCATGGTCACGACATGGAGATTGTGAAGTCACGACGTCAGTCCGAGAATTTTCAAAACTTTACAATTTGGTCCTAATTCATTCTCGAATTAACAAAAAGAGCTTTCTTAAGCTTCTGTGGGACCCAAAAATGATTGTGATGCATATTTAAAATGTGAATGATACTTGTTTACGTATGTGATTGTTTAAATGTTGTAAAATTGTATGAAGTTACTCCCACAACGAATGTAGCATCTTACAGCTTGGGCCCAACGATCGGGTCAGATGAAGGGTGTTACATCAACACAATGCAAATAGATGAGTTGATTTGCTTACTACAGATGTTCGAGATGAACCTTGAAGAAAGTACAAGAGATAAAATTAATTATGAGAAGAATATTGTTTTCATTGTTGCAACAACTGAACCCACATTTGGTTCTCTATAAGAGATTGGACTTCTTGCCAAAAATTGCAACATACTTCTTAAGCATTTCTCCAAGAATGATAAGAATTCATATACTAATAAATTTTCTAGCAAGAGAAAAGGAAAGGTTACTGAAGATCATAAGAAGAAAGAAATTCAACCTCATGAATGTCAAAGCTTTGAACACAAAATTTGAATGTATAAATACATTCAAGAAGACAGAGAAGTCCCTAAATGTTACTTGGAGTGATAAAGAAAATGATGATGATCAAGTAAACAACTATATTGCTTTTTGCAGCAAAAATGTGTTCCGTTACTTTCAATGTTTCAATAACTGTAAAGACAAATTCCGAAGAGATAATAATAGTGATGTTGATATGTGTTGACGAGCCACATGAAGTTTGGAAAGTTGTGACTTGGTATTTAAAGATAATGAAATCCTCAAAATTGGAAACCCCGCTGTGAAAAAAAAGAAAAACAAAGATTAGTTGGAGAAATCAAGTACAAAGAGGTACGTACTTCTTACTGATTGTGACAACTCATTAAAAATAGTTTCATAAAATTAGGCATGTAAACACAATATAAATACATGAGAAAATAGTCAAAGCATTCCAACATTTAAAGTAATATGAACTTAATACCAATATACGAATATGTTTAAATTTCTATATAATGAATTATTAACATGTATAAATTTATAATATTTTGAATACATACAAAAAAAACAACAACACAACACATTAGTTTCTCTAAATTGAATTACTACGACAAATTATGCAAAATATGTTAAGAATTGAGACATCACGTAAATACAATATTTTTTCTTTAAACTGAATCACTATAACAAACTATGTAAAATATGTTATGAATTGAGACATGACACAAATTCAATATTTTCTTCTTTTAAGTTGAATCACTATAACAAACTATGCAAATGTTATGAACTGAGACATGAGACAAATATACTATTTTTCTTCAAATCGAATCACTATATGAAACTCTACAAATAATAAATGAGTCGAAATATAACATGAATATTACATAAAAATTAATTAAAAAAATATATACAACACAAAAAAGAAAATCAAAATTATTAAAATATGCTTAGCAATACCAGAGTTATTAAAATTATTAAAATTTATATAATAAATAATTATACGAAAAAATGTTCCAAACGTAAAACATACAAATTATTGCATTAATTTTTATTTTCATTTGTTATCCTTTCTTGTCTCATTTTTCATGCCCTTTCATTTCCTTTATTTTATTATTTAATTAATTAACCTTCTAAATAAAAAGTCATAACTTTGTTCTCTGTCACGACTTCGAAAATAACTTTTATGTTTTTGATATAATTTAATATAATTTTATACAAACATTTCATGATCATAAATTTGTATATGTTAAAACAATTTAGGTCATATTAACAATGGCTTCTTGCTCAACAATAGTATCATTTACCACTAAAAAGATAAAAACTCACAAGAAAATGAATTAAGCCAAGTTCCCAATAGTTTGGGTATTATATATATATATATATATATATATTAATTCTATGTTTGTTTTACTGTTAATATTCGAGGTTAATGGCTATCACTCTTAATAATATTATTTTTAAAATTTAAATCTATGTCTCCCCTTAATAATACGATATGCCTTACCATTACACCTAACACTTATTCATAATATTTTAATATCATATTAACATCAAACCAAACACACTGGGTCAACTGCCCTCAACAACATAAATTAGTTTCTTATAATGTGAGATGTACATGTTTATTGTATGTATTAATTATAACATATTAAATTTTAAAAAAAAATTGTACATTTTTACAAATAATATAACCTAGATATTGTATAAAATATTATACTTTGTCCAACCAATTGATTGGTATTGATAATTTCTGTTCAATAAAATCTTCACTAATCATAATCTACTCGTAGTACAGTGTCCTGCACATGTCAGCTTACACTGCAACTATACTATCACTCTTTCGTCGAATTCATTTATTCAAACCCTTAAATGTAAAAAAAAGCTAAAAGAAGGATTCAAAGTAGGATTGGAATATATACAGCATAAATAAGAAAAATATAAAAATAATGTTATGGGGGTGTTTCATCATCTTTGCAGAAATCCAGCATGTATGCATAAATGAAAGAAAGGTAGACATTAAATATTGCTTTTATTTTATGTAAATTATTCCTTAATTGTTATGGTTTTATTTTACGTAATTTTCACTTTAATTTTCGCAATCAATTTCTATTATCTTTTACTTTGATATTAAAATCATAATATTTTCTTTAAAAAATAATCGCTGCCTAGTTTTAAAAACAAAGGTAGCAATTAAAATATAATATGAATTATGAATTGTTGACATAAATATATTCATTATCTACTATTATGGTTTGATTTAGTTATATAAATTGTGTCAGTAGTAACATTTCACAATAGAGAGTATTACGGATCAATAATGCAGATACGAAAAAGTGAATTAATGAATTATTTAGAATATTTAATAATTTGGAACATATAATTAATTCTAAAACTATACTCACTTTAAATATAACTAAAGGAATAAATATTTTAAAACTCAAACAATTAACCCACAACTTAATGCTGAAAAATGTGTTATTCAAAAGAAGAAGGCAATTACCTGGAATTTGTAGTTAATATGAGGGTGATAGTTGAGGTTTTTCTATTGTCCAAGTGCTTGTGGCCTGGGCAGCCGAGTTTGATTGGATAGTTGTCCAACTGGGTGCAGTAAGGTCAAGCCTTGGGTGGCAGCCATGGACGAATTGTTAACCCAAACTGGAATTAAGTTGTTCACCATGTTTCCACCAACTGTACCACACATTTGTGTAGGCACAAAATGTTGATAAAACTTAATCTCCTTCCTAATAACATCTTTTTTTGCTGTAAAAAACAAAACACCAAAATTCTTATAACACAAATTAATTTAGGGGGTATTCAACCCATCGGTTTGGTTGATTTAGCTAAACAAGTATGCAAAAAAGAAGCCCTTACATTCTTGGAGCTCAATCATTTGCTTAGTCAACTTTGTATGATCTTTCAGCATCGAATTTTCATTAATCAATGATTTTTGCTCCATCTGCCCATTTTACATACAACAACCAAAACACATTCAGATTGTCAAGTTGATTAAACACTTATATTATATGGAAAGCTAAAATGAATATTTTTTCTTCATCAATTATAAAAGTGATTACCTGCAATAAGTTGACTTGAAGTGATGCTTGAGCAGCTTGGGATTTCAACTTCTGAAACCGTTGTTCAAGTTCGCAAGTGTAAAGCTTCTTCTTTTCCTTAGCCCTCAAAGCTGATTTCCGATTTATAATAATCCTTTAATTTAAAAGAAAATGGTAACATTGGAAACTGCGAAAGTAATAAAAATAAAGAAAAATGGTATTATCCAACTAAAATCCAAACCTTTTTGCCCTCTTCGGATCAGTTCTTGCTATGTTTTCAAGTTCTTGATGAGAAAGTGGTCGTTTCCTGTATTCAAATGGCTTCTCCATGGGTTGTGTTGGCAGTGCTGAGTATAAGAAAATAAATATACAAGGATGGTTCAATGTATGAGTAACACATACCATTCCTTTTTAAATTTTAAAAGGAAAAAATTAAAATGAGACAGGAAGCTTTCCATTAGAAATCTTTGTATATATCCACGATGAATTGAATTAAGGGTAAACTACCTATTTAGTCACCCCAATTTACTCGTATTCTTATTTTCATCACTCATTTAATAAAATTGTTATTTTAATCACTCATGATAAATAAGTTGTCAGTTTTAGTCACTTTACTCTTAAAATGGGTTTGATCACCAAAAGGAATGTTTATGTATCTTGGTATAATAACAACAAATTTAACCCTTAATATTTACACATTAGACCAATTTGGTTTTGATTATAAAATTTTTAAAAATATATAAGTTAAAACTAAAAAATTGAAATAATACATACAAATTTAAATTTTATTAAAATTTATTAAAATAGATAAAATACTCAAAAACTATTTTTAAAAAATGGGCATTAACTCCTTAGAAACTCCATGATTTTTTTTTCTTTTTTTAAATTTTTATTATGTGAATTTTGTATCTTCATTTTTTACTTGTGATTTTGCGAATTATGTCTGATGAGCATAGATACGAAGGTATTACAAGAAAAGTTGACAAAGAAGATGGAATAGGTGACGATTGAAGCCAACATCAAAGCAAAAAGGTCGGAAGTAAAAAAACAATAAATGCTAGTGAAAAGATAGTAGGGGATGAGATGATTTTAGATTGTAGGGTAAAGAAGATAGTGTTATTATAATCATTGGATCGGGAAAATCGAATCTTTGTTTGTTATTTTAATAAGTGCTTGGTGTGCATTTGTTTTAAGTGATTTGCAATAGAATTTGATTTCCTCTTTACCAACATTATCTAATTAATTGTATAATGTATAAATATCAAGGGTTATATTTACTTTTTTTTTTCAAAATCAAGATTAAATTAATAAAATAAGTAAACATCGAGAGCTAAATTTTGTTATTATATTAGGCCAAGTCAGTATTCTTTTGGTGATCAAACTCATTTTAACAATAAAGTAATTGAAATTAACAACTTATGTAACAGGAGTGATTAAAATTAACAACTTATTTTATGTGAATAACTAAAATAACAATTTTTTAAAATAAATGACTAATATAAGAACACAAATAAACCCAAGTGACTAAATAAATAGTTTTGTCTCAAGTTTGTGAAGCAAATAAAAAAAAATTAAAGCACTCTTTAATGATGCCATTATCTGAAATAATGAGATTAAAAATATTATTTTTTAATTCATAACAAGAGTTGAAATTTTCACCAACTTTTTAAAAAGATTTGAATTAATTTTTTTATTTAAAATATAAATTAAAATATTAAATTTTATAATCCACGTGCATCTCATATTATTTTTTATTTTATTTATTAAATATTTTTATAATTTTTAAATTATTTTTTGATGTGATATTTACTACAAATAATATAATGTTAGCATGTATGTAGTTACCACATCGTCATTTCTATTAAAAAATGATTTAATTTTTTTAAAATGTTAATCATCAAATTTAACTAAAAAAATTAAATTGACAAAAAAATATAAATATTAAAAATTAAATTAGTCATTATTATATTAAAAATAATGAACTACTTTTGTAAAAAAATCACAAAGCTAATCAACCTTTACCTTCTTAAGAAGACAAAAGAGAAGATTTTAAGGAGCCATTAGGAAGGGAAATCATGTTTGTTGTAGGAGCCAAGACCCATATTGTATCCCTAGTTTTGATATAAAGATTGAGATTTGATTGATGTACCTGACTGATGAAATGCATTTCCAGGCTTGGAGGATGAATTCTCTTCTTCTCGGATTGCCTTCTTTCCCGTCTCCATCAATCACTAGTATTTTATTTTTCAAATAAGCAAATAATTTCATTAAATATAGATACAAGGAAAACGATATTGAAACCTAATATACGCCCAAATTTGTATTTTGACAGATAAAATCATAAATTCTTAAATCTGGATTGGATTTCTTGCAATTTGTTTAGTATAGGGTTACTTACCATTCTAAGATTTTTATTTTTTAATTTGTGTAGTATAGGCTTACTTACCATTTTAAGGTTTCCTTATAGTGTTGTAATTTGTTTAATATAGATTATGGATAGTTTTAGATATTGTGTTTAAAAAAATATATATGATCAGAACCTATAATAAGATTGTTAAAAAGAAAAGTATTCAATTTAAACATTTCACCTTCCATAATTAGTGATAAGTTTTTCGAGTTTATTCGGCTTCTTTATAAGGAATTGAAATCTAAAAGAATAAATTTTAAGCCTATCGATTAAAATGTTTTTTTTTCTAGTGCATTGAATCATAATATTTTGGGTAAACTGTATCATTAGTTATAAAATTTTGAGTAAATTTTCGTTTTGATTATTTAATTAAAAAATTTACAATTTAGTCATTAAATTATTTGAAAGTTTTCATTTAAGTCATTGAACTATTCAAAAGTTTTTATTTAAGTCACTGGATTATTAAGTTTTTCTTCTTCTTCTTTTTAAAAAAAGAAAGTTCCGTCAGCGAGCTTTAAGCAACAATTTGATGATCGTTATACTGGATCAGTACTCATAGACAAGCACAACAACATACATTAGATGCAAGTCGATCTAATAATCAGTGTCGGAGATCGGAGAAAAATTTTGTTTGAATTTTAGTTCGCAAATTCATGATGTCCAAAACTGTTTCGTAGGAAAAAATTGGACTTCAGAAGAGAAAGGGAAATAGAGCTTTTGATTGGTATAGGCAATGCAAATAAAGAAAGCCATATAACATCATTTTTAACATCCCAGTCACTTAAATTTGTTGGGAATCGACCTGTATAAGCAACAAACAAGTAAAATAGAAAAGATTAAACACACAAAGTTTTACATAGAAAACTCCCCCAAAGAGGATAAAAACCATGGGCAAAAAAGACTTTGGCTTTTCAATACATGAGTAAACAAACAAAAGCACAATATGGAGAAAATAAATCTAAATATACTAAATGTACAAACCCAAAACCTGAAAACAAAGCTCTAATTGGGGAACAAATTTCTCTCCATAGTTACCATGAAAACTCTATTAAACTCATATGCGACTACATCTTGTCGCCCTCAAAGAAAAACCTTGCTAATTGGCAATATCAAAACATCGATAGAATGACCCCTTTAAATATGCTAAGATAGAAGGGCTAAAATGACTAAAATATCATTGAAGTAAGAAGTTCTGCTTGGAGTCTAAACCGTGGCTGCATTAGGTAAGAAATCGTTGCGACGTCACAACTCTCCTCGTCGTGACGTCGCCCTTTGCTCGTCGTATCGTCACAACATCACATATATCCTCGTCATAACGTCACACGTCTGTCTTCAATAAATGCCTGCAAAACGTCTGATAAATGCAAGGCACACCCCACATTAACTTTTATTTTCCTTAATTTGGTCAAATTAATATTCTCCTTTTCTTTTCTAAATTTACAATTTAATATTTTTTCCACATTTTCATATTCAAATTTTGCTTTATTGTTTTCCAACAAAAAATCCTTATAATACCTTTAAAATATTCTGTTTATTGTCTCATTTTCAATTTTTTTCTCAAAAATTTACTGTAACGGTTCCTAGAATAATGTCACTTACTATACCCAAAAATTTGAGACGTTACATTACGAGTGGGGATGGGTCAATGATCTGTCACAATTCGTTGTGGAAAATTAAAGTCTTTCTGGCACTTAACAAGCTTGTTTTCTAGCTCTTTTACATGTTTTTATTACGTTTTTAGTTTTTAGTAAGTTAAGTTTAATTTCTGCAAAATAAATGTTTTTATGCAATTTTTAGCCATATGATGACCTAATGAGCCTATACCGACCTAGGAATGAACTAACTAGCTACTTAAGCATACAGGACACTGATTTCGGGTTGAGAATGAGAAGGACGAAGACAACGTCGCGATTTCGGGCTGTGGTGTCACAATACCGAACTTCAATTAATATAGATGAAACTAATAGAGATACAAGGAAAACACACACATAATATACGCCCAAATTTGTATTTTGACAAATAAAATCATAAATTCTTAAATCTGGATTGGATTTAATATAGGGTTACATGCTTACTTACCATTTTAAGGTTTCCTTATAATGTTGTAATTTTTTGATTATAAGTTGTGGGTAGTTTTATATATAATCAAAATCTATAATAAAATTGTTAAAAAAATTATTCAATTTAACATTCCACCTTCCATAATTAGTGGTAAAATTTTCACGTTTATGCGACTTCTTTACATGGAATTGAAATCTAAGAGAATAATTTTTAAGCTTATCTATTAAAATGTATTTTTTTTCTAGTGCATTGAATCATAATATTTTGGGTAAATTGTATCATTAGTTATAAAATTTTTAGTAAATTTTTGTTTTGATTATTTAATTAAAAATTACAAATTTATCATTGAATTGTTTGAAAGTTTTCATTTAAGTCATTGAATTATTTAAAAGTTTTTATTTAAGTCACTAGGTTGTTAAGTTTTTCTTTTTCTTTTTTTTAAAAGTTCTGTCAACGAGCTTCAAGCAACAATTCGACGATCGTTATAGTGGATCAGTACCCATGGGCAAGCACAATAATATACATTAGATGCAAGTCGATCTAATAGTTAGTGTTGAAGATCGGTGAAAAAATTTGTTTGAATTTTAGTTCACAAATTCGTGATGTCCAAAGCTGTTTCATGAAAAAAATTGGACTCCAGAGGAAATAGAGCTTTTGATTGGTGTAAGCAATGCAAATAAAGAAAGATAAATAACATTATTTTTAACATACTAGCCACTTAAATTTGTTGGGGATTGACCCGTATAAGCAACGAACAAGTAAAACAGAAAAGATCAAAACACACAAATATTTACATGAAAAACTCCCCCCCAAGAGGATAAGACCATCAGTAAAAAAGGTTTTAGCTTTTCAATAAATGAGTAAACAAACGAGAGTACAATATGGAGAAAATAAATCTAAATGTCACTACACCAAAACAGGTTTTTAGCGGCATTTTTTTATGAAGCGCCGCTAAAAGTATTTGCGGCGTTTTTGAAAGCGCCGCAAAAAACGCCGCTGTTGTCAACGCCGCTATAGATCATGACCTTTAGCGGCGTTTTTCCCACAAACGCCGCTATAGATCAGGACCTTTAGTGGCGCTTTTACACAAACGCCGCTATAGCTCAGGACCTTTAGCGGCGCTTTTCCCAAAAATGTCGCTATAGATCAAGACCTTTAGCGGCGCTTTTTCCACAAACGCCGCTATAGATCAAGACCTTTAGTATTAAGTATTAAATATTAAATATTAAAATCAAACATTATTAATATAAAAAATTAATTAGTATTAAATATATACTTTTAGTCAAAAAGATAGTATTTAATCATATAATAAATTAATTTTTTTAGTCAAAATATTAAAAAATCATGTTAATATTTAAATAGAAAAATTACAAGTTCAAATAGTGCAACTAATTAATTGCAAAAAAAATGCACAAGTTCAAAATGTGCAGTAATAAACTTGAAAATTTATAGACTAAAATGGAAATTAAAGAACCCTTTGAAATTAGACTAAAATAGGTTTACTACATTCAAAGTTTACTACATGGGTTTATTGCTTCTATAAACTCCAATTGTTTATGTGAAACAAGGGTATTTATATATTACAAAAAGCATGAAAAAATAGGAGTCACTACACCAAAACAGGCTTTTGGCGGCGCTTTTTTAGACCTTTAGCGGCGCTTTTTAGCGCTGCAAATACTTTTAGCGGCGCTTTGAAAAGCGCCGCAACAGAAGCTGCGCTTTGAAAAGCGCTGCAACAGAAGCCGCTAATGACTGCGCCGCTAAAGGTGTTGGTTTATAGCGGCGCTTCTAGCACAAACGCCGCTGAAGACTAAGACTTTTAGTGGCGTTTGTGGTCGAAGCGCCGTTATAGATCAGGGTCTTTTGCGGCGTTTTGTGGGGAAAGCGCCGCTAAAGATTAGGTTCTTTAGTGGCGTTTGTGGTCGAAGCGCCGCTATAGATCAGGGTCTTTAGCGGCGTTTTTGCGGAAAGTGCTGCTAAAGATTAGGGTCTTTAGCGGCGCTTCTCCCTAAAACGCCGCAAAAGACCCTGATCTATAGCGGCGCTTCGACCACAAACGCCACTAAAGAACCTAATCTTTAGCGGCGCTTCCCTACAAACGCCGCGAAAGACCATGATCTTTAGGGGCACTTTTTCCACAAACGCCGCTAAAGAACCTTATCTTTAGCGGCGCTTTTACCAAAAACGCCACTAAAAGCCAACACCTTCAGTGGCGTTTTTTTTAAAAAACGCCACTAAATTTGGCAGATTTGTAAAATAAATTTTTTTATATTTTCAGCCCTCCTGTAAAAACAAATCAGAAGAAATCATATCTAAACCAGCCAAAAGTAATAAATCTATATATTAAACAAATAATATAATAAATATCAATAAATAAAATAAAATTCGTATTATTCTTACAAAAATGTTCAAAGTTAAAATGATAAATTAAAAGTCAAAATCGAAGTATATTTACACGATAGTCTAAGACGGCGGCTGTTGCGACTGCTGAAACATCTTCATCATACTCTGAAGCTGCTGCTGGAGTTCATCGAACTTTTGACGCTTCTCTGCTTCCCTCGCTGCAGCCTCTGCTTCCCTCGCTTTAGCCTCTGCTTCCCTCGCTGTAGCCTGTACTTCTCTCGCTGCCGCCTCTACTTCTCTTGCTGCCGCATCTGCTTTAAGCTGCTGCTGGAGTTCTTCATACTTTTGTTGAACCTCAGCTTCTCTCGCTGCTGCATCTGCTTTCAGTTGTAGCTGGAGTTCTTCATATCTTTTTTGAACCTCAGCTCCTCTCGATGTTGCCTCCGCTTTAAGTTGTGTAATTTGCTCAATTGTTGTTGCTTGCATCTGAGCCATCTGGTCTCTTAACCTCTGAACTTCAGCTTCGGCTCGACTCCCCGAAGGCACATATTGTTGCGAGCTAGATCCAAAATATTGGGATGGGTTAACAAAATATCCTTGAAATCGAACCCGACCATACCTTTCAGGACCCAAAACTTCAGTGATAATCCGGTTATCAATGTCGTCAATATGAACAGAACTATCACTGGAAGCAATCGCTTCGTACTCCGCCTTTTTATCCTTTAATTTTTCCTAAAAAATAAATCAAATAGTTAGGAACGCAATATATATTAAAAAACCCAATGCAACATAACTTAAAAATATTTGCATTACAATAAATGAAATAAATCATTAGAAAATAAACACTATAAATAATTAAAACAAGTGAAATTGTATTAAGCAAACGTACCATAATTTCTACAGCTTCAGGAGTCATAGGGTTTCCATCTTTCTTCCTATGTGTAATGTCAAAAAGTTGAAGGCGTCCAACTTTTTGACCGGACGACAGTTCCTACAATACAATAGTAAAAATATTAATTGATAGAAAGTAATAAATATCTGCCAATATTAAAAAATTCAAAATACCTCTGCATGAGCTACACACGCAAAACTTTTCGACCCAGCTGTGTGAGTGAATTTTTGTTGCTGCCTACTATTTTTTCCAACTCGTTCACGATCCTACATTATGAAATTATTAGTACGTTAATTAGGAAATACTATACAGTAAAATAATTACAAAATTTTATAAGTTACGCATACCTCTCCTTTCTTCGAAGTCCAAAATCTAACGACCTCTTCCCATTGGTACCTTAGCATTCTCGGCGGGACATTTTGTAATCTTTCGTCGAGTGTTGTTTTTGTCTTAAAATAGTCTTTCTTTAAAGTGCTCTTATGGTCTCTCCATCTTTTTCCCAATGCCTTCTTTACATAAGCATCAAAGACCTCTAGAGCAAATCTCGCCTACAAAAAACACAACTTAAGAAAGTAAATGTAAACGAAACTTAAACCTAAGTATTATAAATGACATACACGTTTTGTTACCTTAATGTTATCGAGAGCTTGGTTCTTGTTACTCTCGGGCACTTTATGCCATGACTCGAAGTTAAGTGGCAACATATTTGCATTCCGTGCTAGAATGCCCATGTATCCTGCTAAAAGGCGAGCTTCTGATCCAACAGGCTGACCAAAGCTATTACTGGATACTTGGACACGCTCGACTGGATCTAGCTCATATAAATCGCTCAGTACCGTACGTCCGCGAACTCTCCGCGTCCCACCAATTTCATCTGAAAAATAAAAGTATTGTAATATACAAAATTTTAAAAAAATAAACAAGAAGTCAACACACATGTAAATTAAATGTTAAATTACTTTGAACTTCTATAGGTTCCTCAGGTGTAACCGGAACATTCGAAGATCCAATAGCAGTCTGTTGTTCAGTGCTGTTTGTTTCCGCCGAGTTTGGAGTACCTTGAACAATGCGGTGCGATCGCACTTTTTTTCTAGGCATTTTATCTGCAATACAAATAAATTAGTTGAAAACATAGTATACAATTACAACAATAATATCACATATAAAATAGTTGAAATATCATCATTTGTAAATATAATTAGATAATCGTAAAAGTTTACTACATTATAATCCGTAAATATCTTCATCCGTATCCTGGCGGACCCATTGAAATTGTGTACTAGTACTAGGGATGTTTTCGTTTAAGTTCTGTTCTGGAAATGGCAAATTTTGTGTTCTGTCGTCAATGTCATCTCTACATCCACTGCCCATGTCAAACAAGTCTCTAGGGATGTTATAGAGTACAACGTACCAACCCTCATCAGTTGGATCTTTTGAGTAAAAAACTTGTTTGACTTGAGAAGAAAATACATACGGCTCATCAATCAATTGTTGTCCTGTGTGAATCAATCGAGCGAAGTTTACCATTGTGAAACCAAATTGATCTTGCTTGATTCCACGTGCAGTATTAACATCGGCCCAATCATCTCGAAATAAGACAACTTTCCATTTGCCGTAGTAATCCAACTCAATTATGTCAGTAAGAAGTCCAAAATATTCCACATTTCCCTCCACAGGATTATTGTCCCTAGCACTAGCATAACTTGTAATTGATGAATTAACAACTATTCCATAATTTTGCGTTCTCCTCAATCTCTCACGATATTTTGTATGAAATCTGAATCCGTTTATGAGGAACGCACTACATCTTTTAACCACCCGATTTGGACTTTGGGAAAGCCATTTAACTTCGTCGGTAACGTTCTTCCCACTCCAAACCTATTGAATGGAAAGTAAACTGAGTAATTAAAAATGTTTTGAGTAAATATTATTATTTGTCGGTGAAAGCTCCAATTACATACCGTTTGGCTTAACCATTCATGAAAAGATTCTGTAAACAACTTGTTGATATCTCGATGTTGTATTCTTCGGGAGCACAAACGAGATCTCAATATTTGTTTTTACTCACTATGTTAAAAATATGTTCAGTTTGTTAGACTATAAACAATTTTTAAATGATGAATATTTATCAAATTTCTAGAACTTACTTGCGTAAAGGTTCCATTGATTCGTGGTGAAACAGAACATATCGATGTGCTTGTACCCATGATAAATCATCTAATTCTGCAATTTCAACTTTACCGATTGGTTCTCCAAAACTTTGGAACAAATAATTATCGGCAAAGTTATGATCCGTGAGTCCAACATTTCTATTTGGTCTGTTTAACCTTGTTTCAACATCTTCCAAATATCTTGAACAGAAGGTCATACATTCCTCTGCCAAGTAGCCTTCAGCAATCGATCCTTCTGGATAACGCTTGTTGCAGCAATAAGACTTTAATTTGGATAGGAACCTAAACACGATATACAACATTATCAAAAGTTGTAACTAAAGGCATATAGGTGAATGAAGGAAAATTTTAAAAATTGTAATTAACACCTTTCTATGGGATACATCCATCGATAGAAAACGGGTCCGCCAAGAATTGCTTCATGCGGGAGATGGATTATCAAGTGAACTATAATAGTGAAGAAGGAAGGTGGGAAGCTTTTCTCCATGTTGCATAAAGTTAAAGCGGCTCGATCCTGTACCTTCTGAAGTTCTTGAACATCCAAAACTTTGCCACAAATGGCTTTCATTATATTGGATAGTTCAATTATACAAGACGTCACCTTCTTCGAAATACAACATCGTAGAGCAACTGGTAGTAAATCTTGCATCAAGATGTGATAGTCATGTGATTTTAGCGAATATAGTCTTCGATCTTTAACACTAACACATCGAGATATATTTGATGCATACGCATCTGGAACCTTTATATCCTTCAACACCATGCAGAACACTTCTTTCTCTGTCTTCGACATTGAGAAAATAGAAGGCAGCAACTGATATTTACCATTCAGAAGTGGATTCGGATGAAGATCGGGTCGAATTCCCATCTGAACTAAATCAAGTCAACTTTGAAGATTGTCTTTTGATTTTCCGTCTACATTCAAAATTGTACAGACAATGTTCTCGCAGACATTTTTCTCAATATGCATAACATCAAGATTGTGTCGTAAAAGGTGGTGCTCCCAATAAGGCAACTCAAAGAAAATACTTCTTTTTTCCACAAGTCCGCCTCATTAGGATCGTCCTCTTCATCGGAGTTATCATCAGCTTCATCATTTGATCTTCTATTTCTTTGCTTATTTGGCGGTTGATTCATCTTCCCATAACTGAAATTCATATCTTCCAACATTAACAAGATTTCAGATCCACTTGTCTGCGAAGGAGCTTCTCTGAACTCTTTAGTACCGTCAAATGCCGAACTCTGAAATCTAAATATATGATTTTTCGGTAACCACCGACGATGCCCCATGTAAGAGAACTTCTTCCCATTGTATAACCATTGCGAACATGTTTGTGCAGCACAACAAGGGCACGCATAACGACCCTTGGTACTCCAACCGGATAAATTGACATTAGCGGAGAAGTCATTAATGGTCTACATCAAAGCTGCACGTAAATTAAAGTTCTCCTTTCTCAGCACATCGTATGTCTCGACACCAGCCCATAATTGGCTATAAATAAATGTCGATATCATTCCCGGGCTATTTCTCTCCAGGGATAATCATAGATAAGATAAGGGAAGATTGCTTCATGCAAATCCACGGAAGCAGATTGTAAGGAACAAGCACTACTGGCCAAGTACTGTATGCAGTACTCATGATCTTGTAAGGATTAAATCCATCAGATGCTAGGCCAAGCCTCACACTCCTGGGATCGCTTGCAAATCTTGGAAATTTATTGTCAAATGATTTCCAAGCTAAAGAATCTACCGGATGCCTTAATAATCCATCATCGGTTAGTCCTTCATGGTGCCACGTCATTGACTCTGCTATCTTCGAGGACATGAAAAGCCTTTGAAGCCTTGGTATCAGCGAAAAATACCGTAAAATCTTAACCGGCTTCTTTCTTGGCTGTGCATCATTTTCATCGTCGTTCCCATCTTCTGTGTTTCTATTTATCCAACGGGATTCGCCGCATACATGACAGCACTGTTGGTTTCTCCGATCGCCCCAATACAACATGCAATCATTCGGGCAACTATGGATTTGTTGTACCCAAGACCTAAGTCTTTTATCATTTTCTTCATATCTTTGCATGACTGAGGGATTTTTGCAAACGGAAACATTTCTCTCAAAAACTCTAACAGCATTGTCAATGAGTTCCCGGTCCACCCTCCCAAACATTTTAACTGGAAAAGACGAATGCAGAAAGATATTTTTAAAAATTTCGATCCCTCATATAGTTCTTCGTTCATCTTATTAAGTAGCACGTAGAACTTTGCCGCTTCTCCATTCGGCTCTTCATGATGTACACTTCTTCCGGGTTCGGTAAAAGCATTTCCACCGAGGTTACAATCATCAGATGGCACAAAGTCGGGTGGGAACGACTGTAAACCATGACTGTGAAGATTAAATGCTTCCCGCAACATCCCTTCCATATCATCCCCTCTAACAGACTGATGGTAAGCAGTACTATCATAAGATACATCCATCCTTGAAGAGGAAGTACTAGGCGGGCATTCTCCATGAAAAAACCATTGTTTATAACCACGAACAAACCCATCAACAATTAAATGCTCGTATACAACTTCACGATAATGCCAGTTTATGTTGACACACTTCTTACACGGGCAAAGAATCATGTTCTCTTGGCTTGCATATTGAAATGCAAAATTTAGAAAAGTTTGTACTCCATTTCGATAACCGTCGCTTACCCTTGACAAATTCATCCAAGACCGGTCCATTTCTTATTTCTTAAAGCCTAATCTTGACAATAAATTGCACGGGTTTAGGATTTAGGAATAAGTATAATTAAGCTATGTAAGTTATGTATTATGTAAGTTATTTATTATGAAAATTAATTAATTAAGTTGTGTATTATGAAAATTATGCTATGTAAGTTATGTAAGTCATATAAGTTATGTATTATGTAAGTTATGTAAGTTATTTATTATGCAAATTAAGTAAGTTATGTAATTTACGAATAATTAAAAAAATGTAAGTTATGTAAGTTGTAAGTTATGTATTATGTAAGTTATGTGAGTTATTTATTATGCAAATTAAGTAAGTTATGTAATTTACGAATAATTTAAAAAATGTAAGTTATGTAAGTTGTAAGTTATGTAAGTTATGTATAATATTAATTAACTAATTTATGTAATTTATGTATAATATTAATTAATTAAGTTATGTAATTTATGTATAATATTAATGTAAGTTATGTATAATATGTATAATATTAATGTAAGTTATGTAAGTTGTAAGTTATGTAAGTTATGTATAATATTAATTAACTAAGTTATGTAATTTATGTATAATATTAATGTAAGTTATGTATAATATTAATTCATTAAGTTATGTAATTTATGTATAATATTAATGTAAGTTATGTATAATATTAATTAATTAAGTTATGTAATTTATGTATAATATTAATTAATTAATTAAGTTATGTAATTTATGTATAATATTAATGTAAGTTATGTATAATATTAATTATTTAAGTTATGTAATTTATGTATAATACTAATTTATGTATAATTTTGTAGCTTTAATCTCCGGATAATTCAAAGATCGTTACGATATGATGTATATTTTGTAGCTTTTATTAATTCAAACAACAAATTATGTTAGTAAAAAAAATTGACTTCGAATTACAAGATATAATTAATTTGTTTATATTTATTAAAACAATTTTTGTTATTAAAGAAATAATACTTTGAATTTCCATTACAAAATAAATATATTTCGAAAAAGTATATTTTTATTTTAATAGAAAATATAAATAAATATACAAATTTATTTGTATGTAAAAGAATATTAATCATTAACGAATTCCCATTATGTAAGTTAAGATCGATAATTAATCATTAATTTGAAGTAAAATTTATAATGGCAACACATAATATCGAAAATCGATGATTTATAAATGCTAAACCGATAAAACAATTCGCCCATAATTTATTCAATTACTCAAATATATAAAGTTGTTTAAGAGTTGTATTCCGAATTTTAATAGTTAAAACAATTGCCTTTGCCGAATATCTTGAGCAGAAAATTTAAACATCAAATAATGTAATAAGCTACAAAGTAAAATGTAAATTTAGCTAAAATGGTAATTAAAACTCCCATCTAAAAATGAAAAATAATAATTAAACTATACAACTAAAATATAAGAAAAAAAATTTAACAATTTGAATTTTTTTATAAGAAACCTAAATAGAGAAAAATAGGAATAAATACCTTAAATTGCCTCAATTCCGAAGCAAATCCTAGAAAAAAAAGACAGAAATACATTAGTACCGAAAAAATAGAAGTAATTAAAGCCAAAAAACTAAATAAAAAAGGAGTTTATACTCACAAAGTTAGCTAAACTAAAAAAACTAAAATTGAACATATATATGAAAATATATATGAATATATGTTGAAACATGACAGTGAATTAGATGATATTAGAGGTTTAAAATTGAACATATATAACTGTACCCAAAATAACATGTTCCCAAAATTGAACATATATATTCCTCTCCCAAAATAACATGACAGTAATTAAATCCATTCAATCGAATGATAACCTGTTCCCAAAATAACATTCAGAAGACATTTTTTTTTATCTCATGGCTCTTCTTCATCCAAACAACACTCCTCAAGCCTTTGCCCAAGCCAACAAACACTCTAAGTGACAAAATGCAATGAAAGTTGAGTTTGATGCATTGCAACAGAACTAGACTTGGGGATTAGTTTCTAATGACCCTATGAAGAATATTCTGCGGAATAAATGATTGTTTAGAAAAAGAAAAAAAAAAGTAGATGAACTCATCAATTGCAAGACAGCTAGAAAAAAGAGGTATATATGTCTTAACCTCACATTTGTCATATTTGCAAGTTAGGCAAAGCTATTTATGGACCGAAACATACGCCACTGGCTTAACTCACAACTATCTACAATTGTGGTTTTGTGAAATCAGATCTGACTTATCTTTATTCATATTCATTCAACCTCAAGCAATAGTCTACCTACTTGTGTAATGATTCCCCATCATCTAATGATTCCTACATTGATACTACATTATAATGAAATTATAATCAAATTATAATCAAATTAGAAAAGTCAATGTATTTATATCACATCACCCCATCTTTAAAAAGAAATAAGTCACAGCAAATTATTTGACAGAATTGGTGAAAAAATTGGCATAGAAATCTAAAAATACACACTTGAAAAGTGGAAAAGATCAAATTATAATGAAGGGATGGAATCCATAAAAATTGGCATAGTAGCAAGACCTTTCATAAAAAGAATTACCATTTTCTGAAGAATAAATTTATGTCATTTTTATATTAACGTTGTAAGGGAACCAGTTTAATGATGTTTAAATTAACAATGCATACAACAATTTTAAATTTCATACACAGGCAAAGTGGAGATAAGGTCATGTGTTTTATTTGTTTTTAAGTGATAAAATCATGCGAATTTGAACCAACTAGTTGATTTTTTTATAAACATGTCCAACAGCATGATTTCAGATTCATCTGGTTTCAATTAGTATTTATTTGTTAATTAAAATTTTAAAATTTTTAGATATTAAATAAATTAATCAGAGTAGCGGCTTAACTTTATCCCATCATCCACCCACCTACCCACCCACTCAGCCATCAAACAAATTCCCCTTTTTTCTTCCCTAAAAGAAAAAGAAGGGATGGCGAAGACATGAGTAAAATTGAGGAAAATTCAAACACAGTTCCAAGACGAGAGACGGCTTACCTATTCCTCATCATCTAATGATTCCCCACAAATTATGTTGTTTAATCGAAACCCTAAAACCCCAAATAACTTAGACTGACCAAAAAATGGCAAAATTTAATCGAAAAAGAACAGAAATGGCTTACCTATTCAATCGACAAATCTTGCAGCTGTGCCCACCTTGTTTCAAGATCGACTCCGACCACCTTTTTTTCCTTTGTATTTTCCGTGATAAGTTTTCTCCCCTTTCGACACTTAGAAAATTTCGAAACCTAATTTCACTGCAATTTACCTCTTGCTGTAATTGGAGGACGGAGGCAGATGTAAGTTAATTTGTCCTCTGAAGAAACAGCGCCGTTTAAGTAAAGTTATGTAAGTTTTGCGGCGCTTCACTATAAAACGCCACAATAGAAACTGATTCCCTAACACGGAACGACGTCGTATATTGCAATAATTGTGGCGTTTTTTACTAAAACGCCGGTAAATGATACCTTTTGCGGCGTTTTTATATAGAAACGCCGCTAAAACTCTTATTTTTTTTGTCTTACTTTTAAATAATTAATTACCAATTTATTTAACAAATAAATAATTTATGTATTATTTATTTGTTTATTTATTTATACCAATTTTATTTTGGTCCTATATTTACAAATTAAATAATTAATAACTATATATATCCATATATATTCATATATATCCATATATAAGTAAAAATATATCAAATGGCCGTTAATTTGGGTTAAATGTTTTGCGAGTTATAACTATTATTAGTTATAAAACAATTTTTTATTATAAAATTTGGTATTGAAAATGCATTTTTTTCGATAATAAGTTCGTAAAGGATGAGGACACGGGTTAAATGGCCTTTAAAACGGCGCCGTTTAAATTAATTTTAAGTCACATTTGCGGCGTTTTGCGTAAAAACGCCGCTATTGCATGTCCTTTTGCGGTGCTATGCGAAAAAATGCCACTAAATTTTCAATTACAGAAAGAAACGGTGACGTTTTCACAAAATTGTAGACATGTTTGCGGCGTTTTCCCGAAAAACGCCACTAATAGAGTACGTCATTCAACTGAAACGACGCCGTTCTGACAGAGTTTCAAGAATATTAGCGGCGCTTCCCTATAAAACGCCACAATAGAAACTGATTCCCTAACACGGAACGACGTCGTATATTGCAATAATTGTGGCGTTTTTATATAGAAACGCCGCTAAAACTCTTTTTTTTGTCTTACTTTTAATTAATTAATTACCAATTTATTTAACAAATAAATAATTACTAACTTAATTATTTGTTTATTTATTTATACCAATTTTATTTTGGTCCTATATTTACAAATTAAATAATTAATAACTATATATATATATCCATATATATTCATATATATCCATATATAAGTAAAAATATATCAAATGGCCGTTAATTTGAGTTAAATGTTTTGCCACTTATAACTATTATTATTAGTTATATTGTATCATTTAACAAGTCTCAAATTATAAATTAACCTTGTAATCTTCATATTAACCATTCAATTTATGTAGCTACGTACGTACGTACATGCATAAAGTGATCATCTACCTATTATACTTAAAACTTATCTTAATATTAAATTTATTCTGGATCTATATTTTACAAATATATAAGAACATATAAGAGTCATACCTCCAAAATTAATCAATCTAATATTAACCTCTTAAGAAACCTTAAACCCCGGCCAAACCCCTAAAACCTCTGTAACCCTTAAATCCCCCTAAACCCTAATTAACCCTGTCCCTAACCCCTAAATTCACGTCTGTAACCCCTAAATCATAACCTAGCCCCTAACTCCTAAACCATAAATACCAAACCTTAAATTCATATATACCGGCCCGTACTCCTTAAAATACCATGCATCGACCAAAATATTCCCAAAATATTCTTTAATAATAAAAAAATATGGTGAAAATCTATTAAACAACAACTTATATATATAGTTAAAAATGTTGTATAAACACTACACCAAAACAAGTCTTTAGCGGCGTTTTTTAGGCCTTTAGCAGCGCTTTTTAACGCCACTAAAGGTATTTGCGGCGCTTCCAGAAGCGCCGCAAAAAGGCCGCTAACGAAAATGTCGCAAAAGTTTGCAGCGTTTACAAAAAAAATGCCGCTAAAGACCATGCGCCGCTAAAGAACATGTTCTTTAGCGGCGCTTAGAAAAAAACGCCGCTAAAGACCATGTTCTTTAGCGGCGCTTAGAAAAAAACGCCGCTAAAGAACATGATGTTTAGCGGCATTTTTTACAAAAACGCCACTATTTTTTGGGATTTTTTATATTAAATTTTTCATTTTTTCAGCCTCCTGTAGCAACAAATCAAAAGTAAGCAGATTTAAACCAGCCAAAAGCAATAAATTTATATAATATTTCAAATTAAACGAATAAAAAAATATTAATATCAATAAATAAAAGTGAATTCATAATATTTTTGCAAAAATGTTAAATGTTAAAAGGATAAAAATATTTATGTCATACACTATGAAGGCGGAAGTTGCGACTGAAACATCTTCATCACAGCCTGAAGCTGTTGCTGGAGTTCGTCGTACTTTTTGGCCTGCTCTGCTTCTCTCGCTGCAGCTTTCGCTTCCCTCGCTGCCGCCTCTGCTTTAAGTTGTTGCTGGAGTTCTTCATATTTCCTTTGAACCTCAACTGTGGTCGCTTGCATCTCAGCCATTTGGTCTTTCAACCTCTGAACTTCAGCTTGAGCCTGACTCCCCGAAGCCATGTATTGGTGGGAGCTGGATCCAAAATATTTGGTTGGGCTAACAAAAGATCATTGAAATCGAACCGGACCATACCTTTCAGGACCCAAAACTTCAGTAATAATCCGGTTATCAATGTCTTCAAGATGAACAGAACTATCACTAGAAGCAATCGCTTCGTACTCCGCCTTTTTATCCTTTAGTTTTTCCTAATAAATAAATCACATAGTTAGGAACGCAATATTATATATTAAAAACATATGCAACATAGCAATAGTTGCATTACAAGCAATGAATTATACCATTAGAAAATAAACACTAAAAATAACTAAAATAAGTCAAATCTTATTAAGTAAACGTACCATTATTTCACCAGCTTCAGGAGTCATGGGAGATCTATCTTTCTTCCTATGTGTAATTTCAAAAAGTTGAAGGCGTCCAACTTTTTGACCGGACGACAGTTCCTACAATATGGTAGTATAAATATTATTTAACAGAAAGTTATACATATTCGACAATATTAAAAAAATTAAAAATACCTCCGCTTCAGCTACACATGCAAAACTTCTCGACCCGGCTGTGTGGGTGAATTTTTGTTTCTGCCTGCTACTTTTTCCAACTTGTTCACGATCCTACGTTATGAAATTTTTAGTACGTAAATAGAAAATACTATAAACCAAAATAATTACAATAGTTTGGAAGTACGTCATACCTCGCCTTTCTTCGAATGCCAAAATCTAACCGCATCTTCCCATTGGTACCTCAACATACCCGGCGGGACATTTTGTAATTTCTCATCTAGGGTTGTTTTTGTTTTATAATAATTTTTCTTCAAAGTACTTTTATTGTCTCTCCATCTTTTTCCCAATGCTTTCTTTACGTAAGCATCCGAGACCTCTAAAGCAAACCTCGCCTACAAAAAACAAAAAACACAAGTTAATAAAGTAAATATAAATGAAACTATTTCCCAAGCATTACAAATGGCATTAACATTTTGTTACCTTAATATTATCGAGGGCTTGGTTTTTGTTGCTTTCGGGCATTTGATGCCATGACTCGTAGTTGATAGGCAACATATTCGCATTCCGTGCTAAAATGCCCATGTATCCTGCTAAAAGTCGAGCTTCTGATCCAACAGGCTGACTAAAACTGTTTCGTCCAACTTTGACACGCTCGACTGGATCTAACTCGTATAACTCTCTAAGTAGCGTACGTCCTCGACCTCTGCGCGTCCCACCATTTTCAGCTACAAATGGTATATTATAATATAAGAATTTGAAAAATAAATCAACTATAACAGAAACACGCATGTAAATTAAACGTAAAATTACTTTGAACTTCTGTAGGATCCTCAGCTGTAATCGGAACATTCGAAGATCCAATTGCTGTCTGCTGTTCAGTACTATTTGTCTCTGTCGAGTTAGGATCATTCCTCGTAATGCTTCCCCTTAGAATTTTTCTTCTAGGCATTTTATCTGCAATACACATAAAATAGTTGACAACTTAATAACTAATTACAACAATATCAGCACATATAAAACAGTTGAAATAGATAATAAGACCAATATTTAAATTATAATATATTACATATAAATAAAGAATCGTAAAATCTTACTACATCATTATTCGTAAATATCTTCATCGGTATCCTGACGAACCCATTGAAATTGTGCACTAGTACTAGGGATATTGTCGTTTAAGTTTTGTTCTGGAAAGGGCAAAGTTTCTGATCTGTCGTCGATGTTATATCTATTCCACTGCCCATTTCAAACAAGTCTCTAGGGATGTTACGGAGTACAACGTACCAACCCTCATCAGTTGGATCTTTTGAGTAAAAAACTTGTTTGACTTGAGATGAGAATACATACGGCTCATCTATCAGTTGTTGTCCTGTGTGAATCAATCGGTCAAAATTCACCATTGTAAAACCAAATTGATCTTGCTTAATTCCACGAGCTGTATTAACATCGGCCCAATCACCTCGAAATAAGACAACTTTCCATTTTTCGTAGTAATCCAACTCAATTATGCCAGTTAGATGTCCGAAATATTCCACATTTCCCTCGACAGGATTATTGTCCCTAGCACTAGCATAACTTGTAATTGCGGAATTGACAACTATTCCACAAATTTGCGTTCTCCTCAACCTCTCGCGATAATTTGTATGAAATCTGAATCCGTTGATGAGGAACGCACTATATCTTTTAACCACTCGATTTGGACCTCGGGAGAGCCATTTAACTTCGTCGTTTACGTTCTTCCCACTCCAAACCTATTGAACAGAAAGTAAACTAAGTAATTAAAAATGTTATGAGAAAACATTATTATTTGTAAGCGGAAGCTCCAACTGCATACCGTTTGGCTTAACCATTCATAAAAAGATTCTGTAAACATCTTATTGATATCTCGATGTTGTGTTCTTCGGGAGCACGAACGAGATCTCAATATTTGTTTGTACTCACTATGTTAAAAAAATGTTCACCTTGTTAGAAGATAAATAGTTATTAGTTTGATAAATATTTATCAAATTTGTAGAACTTACTTCCGTAAAGGTTCCAATGATTCGTGGTGAAACAGAACATATCGATGTGCTTGTACCCACGATAAATGATCTAATTCTATAATTTCAACTTTGCCGATTGGTTCTCCAAAACTTTGGAACAAATAAGTATCGGCTAAGTTATGGTCCGTGAGTCTAGCATTCCTATTTGGTCTGTTTAACCTTGTTTCAACATCTTCCAAATATCTTGAGCAGAAGGTCATACATTCCTCTGCCAAGTAGCCTTCAGCAATCGATCCTTCTGGATATCGCTTGTTGCGGCAGTAAGACTTTAATTTGGATAGGAACCTAAACACAATAACAACATTTCTTAATTATTGAAACTAAAGGCATATATGTGAATGAAAGAAAAATTTAAAAATTTTAATTAACACCTTTCTATGGGATACATCCATCGATAGAAAACGGGTCCGCCAAGAATTGCTTCGCGCGGGAGATGGATTATCAAGTGAACCATAATGGTGAAGAAGGAAGGTGGGAAGATTTTCTCCATGTTGCATAAAGTCAAAGCGGCTCGATCCTGTACCTTCTGAAGTTCTTGAACATCCAAAACTTTTCCACAAATGGCTTTCATTATGTTGGATAGTTCAATTATACAAGACATCACCTTCTTGGACATACAACATCGTAGAGCCACTGGCAGTAAATCTTGCATCAAGATGTGATAGTCATGTGATTTTAGCGAATATAATCTTCGATCTTTAATGTTAACACATCGAGATATATTTGATGCATACGCATCTAGAACCTTTATATCCTTCAACACCGTGCAGAACACTTCTTTTTCCATCTTCGACATTGAAAATATAGAAGGCGGCAACCGATATTTCCCATTTGGAAGTGGATTAGGATGAAGATCAGGTCGGATTCCCATTTGGAGTAAATCAAGTCGACTCTGAAGATTGTCTTTTGATTTTCCCTCGACATTCAAAATTGTACCCACAATGTTCTCGCAGACATTTTTCTCAACGTGCATAACATCAAGATTGTGTCGTAACAGGTGATGCTCCCAATAAGGCAACTCAAAAAAAATACTTCTTTTTTCCACAAGTCCACCTCGTTAGGATCGTCATCTACATCAGAGTCATCATCAGCTTCATTATTTGATATTCTATTTCTTTGCGTGTTTGGCGGTTGGTTCATCTTCCCATAAATGAAATTCATATCTTCCAACATGAATAAGATTTCAGAGCCACTGGTCTGCGAAGGAGCTTCTCTAAACTCTTCAATACCATCAAATACAGAACTCTGAAATCTAAATCTATGATTTTCCGGTAACCACCGACGATGCCCCATGTAAGAAAACTTCTTCCCATTGTACAACCACTGGGAACATGTTTCTGCAGCACAACAAGGACACGCATAACGACCCTTGGTACTCCAACCAGATAAATTGGCATAAGCGGGAAAGTCATTAACGGTCCACATCAAAGCTGCACGTAAATTAAAGTTCTCCTTTCTCAGCACATCGTATGTCTCGACACCAGCCCATAATTGTTTTAACTCTTCAATAAGTGGCTGCAAATAAATGTCGATATCATTCCCGGGCCCTTTCTCTCCAGGGTTAATCATAGATAAGATAAGGGAAGATTGCTTCATGCAAATCCACGGAGGCAGATTGTAAGGAACAAGCACTACTGGCCAAGTACTGTACGCAGTGCTCATGATATTGAAAGGATTAAATCCGTCAGATGCTAGCCCAAGCCTCACACTCCTAGGATCGCTTGGAAAGCCTGGAAATTTATTGTCAAATGATTTTCAAGCTAAAGAATCTGCCGGATGCCTTAATAATCCATCATCGGTTCGTCCATCATGGTGCCACGTCATAGACTCCGCAGTCTTCGACGATATGAAAAGCCTTTGAAGCCTTGGTATCAGCGGAAAATACCGTAAAACCTTGACTGGCTTCTTTCTTGACTGTGCATCATTTTCATCGTCGTTCCCACCTTCTAAGTTTTTACTTATCCAACGGGAGTGGCCGCATACATGACAGCACTGTTGATTTCTCCGATTGCCCCAATACAACATGCAGTCATTTGGGCAACTATGGATTTTGTTGTACCCAAGGCTTAAATCTTTTATCAATTTCTTCATATCTTTGCATGACTGAGGGATTTTTGCAAAAGGAAACATTTCTCTCAAGAACTCTAACAGCATTGTCAAAGAGTTTCCGGTCCACCCTCCCAAACATTTTAATTGAAAAAGACGAACACAGAAAGACATTTTTGAAAATTTTGATCCCTCATACAGGTCGTCGTTCATGTCATTAAGTAGCGCGTAAAACTTCGCCGCTTCTTCGTTCGGCTCTTCATGACGTACACTACTTCCCGGTTCGGTAAAAGCATTTCTCTCAATATTACAATCATCAGAAGCCACAAAGTCCGTTGGGAACGACTGGACACCATGATTGTGCATATTAAATGCATCCCGCAACATACCTTCCATGTCATCCCCTCTATTAGACTGGTGGTAAGTAGTACTGTCATAAGACACATCCATCCTTGAAGAGGAAGTACTAGGCGGGTATTCTCCATGAAAAAACCATTGTTTATAACCCCGAACAAACCCATCAACAATTAGATGCTCATATACAACTTCACGATAATGCCAGTTTATGTTGACACACTTCTTACACGGGCAAAGAATCATGTTCTCCTGGCTTGCATATTGAAATGCAAAATTTAGAAAAGTCTGTACTCCATTTCGATAACCGTCGCTTACCCTTGACAAATTCATCCAAGAACGGTCCATTTCTTATTTCTTGAAGTCTGATTGTCACCAGAAATTACAAGGGTAAGTTGTTCAGTGGTAAGTATAAATGAGTTATGTAAGTATATCATATAATATATATTTATGTATTAAGTAAATTATGTAGGTTATGTACGTGTATAAGTTATGTAAGTTTTGTATTAAGTAAACTATGTAAGTTGTGTATTATGTAACTTATGTAAGTTATCAAAGTATTGTATGTTATGTAAGTTGTAAGTTATTATGTATTATATAACTTCTGTAAGTTATGTAAGTTATGTAAGTTGTGTAAGCTATTTTAGTTATGTAAGCTTTGTATTATGTAAGTTATGTAGGTTAAGTAAGTTGTGTAAATTATGTAAGTTCTTGTACATACAAATTTTGGTTATGTAAGATATGTATGATGTAAGTATATCAGTATTACGTATCTGATTTATAACCGATTTAAAACTATAATATATTTTAACAAGTTCTGTAAGTAATGTAATATATACTTAAATTTATAGCGGGTAATGTATTCAAGTAACATATTTAAGTAAAAAATTTAACCAAATTTTAGTAATTAATGTAACTGAGTAACATATTTAAGTAAAAAATTTAACGAAATTTTAGTAAGTAATGTATTTAAGTAATTTATTTAAGTAATATATTCAAGTAATATATTAAGAGTAAAATTTAGTCCAAAATATGTTTTATTTATTAATATTGTAAGACATCTAAAATATACTTAAAAATATATATTTAAGTAATGTAATATATAAATTTTGAAAAATTATATTCGAACAATATATGTATTAGTAATAAGTTAAATTAAATTGTAAAAATATTAACATATATATTTAAGTAATGTAATATATAAATTTTAAAAAATTATATTCGAACAATATATGTATTAGCAATAAGTTAAATTAAATTATAAAAATATTAACATATATATATTTAAGTAATGTAACATATAAATTTTGAAAAATTATATTCGAACAATATATGTATTAGTAATAAGTTAAATTAAATTGTAAAAATATTAACATATATATATTTAAGTCATGTAATATATAAATTTTAAAAAATTATATTCGAACAATATATGTATTAGTAATAAGTTAAATTAAATTGTAAAAATATTAACATATATATATTTTTTAATATTAATAAGTTATGATAAAATATATGAATATATACTTTTTTAATATTAATAAGTTAAATAAAAACTAAAATGTGTCAAAATCATTGTTGCCTATGTATTATCTTTGCTATTTCCGTTACAGCACACAGAACTATACAAGTAGAGAAGTGGATAATGTTGTTACTTGATCGATAGAATCATCAAATTGAACCAACCCTCTCTAACATCCTTTTGTCATCACAAAACTCATAACCACATCAAAAGAAAAACTTGTAATTGATGATTTTGACAAATAATATTTTTCTCAATGTTTAGCAAACTGCTGATACAAATTAATCTAAACTGGACAACCTCCTCAAGATGGAGCAGTGGGGGAACCACTCGGTTTTTGTTTCCACTTGATAAACACTTCATTCAACAGAAAATAGCAAAACAGAAAACAAAAAATAGAAAACAGAAAACAGAAAAAAAAAACAGAAAATAAAGAAACATAAAAATGGTACAGAAACATAACATGCTAGAGAAACAGAAATTTCTGTGACCATATTCCTTTCAAAGCTGCAAGATTTGTTACCAAGTAAAAGAATTGATTTTCATGAAAGAAATCCAAACAAATAAATACATTTGATGATTTAAGCAAAGTCTAAATTATAATCCCCCATCAGTTTATAGTTTCTATTCCTAAATAAAGAAAAAGAAAACTATATCTAATAAAGAGAATGAATCAAAAAATGTATATTATTATTTTATAAAAGACAAAAATCAAAAAAAAAAAAGATTTGAATCTCCCATTTCGATAACCAAAAATATTACTTTGCTCTTTAGAAGTTTGAACTTACAAGTTGTGAACAGTGCTGTATGATGTTCAATTCCTTGCCACTTGTAATTGATGATTTTTTCTAATAGTAGTATAGTAGCCCTGCCATAGCAAATATTAATAGATATCATTCAATAGGTTTTGAACACTAGTTTGCAATTTTCGACAGAACAACATGCAGTAAATGATTCAACATGGTAGCAATTAAAACTATATATATTATATATTAAAAATGTATATAAATTTTAAATATATTATCAAAGAAAAAAATAAAAAAATAAGATTGAATCTCAGATTTCACACATAAAATATTACTTTGCTCTTTAGAAATTTGAACTTACAAGTTTTGAACAATGTCGAAAATTGGTCAGTTCCTTGCCACTATTGGATTTTTCCTAATATTAGTATAGTAGCCCTGCCATAGCAAATGATTCAACATGGTAGCAATGGAATTTTCGACATGGTTTTGAACAATTTTGAACAATTTTGCAATTTTTGATAGAACAGCAGTAAATGATTCAACATGGTAGCAATGGAAACTAATTTCCGACAGAACAGCAGTAAATGATTCAATTTGAAATGAGAAAATCGAAATGCTCAAAAGCCCCAAATTCCAGTAATATTCGAAAGACCCATTTTACTGTACGCAATTAGCTAGTAAATATTTGTTGAAAGCCCCAAATTCCATGTCAATATTCGAAAGACCCATATTTGTTCAAATAGCAAAGATTATCCAGAAACATTCGCGCATGAAGAAGATGAAGGAAGTAGTTGAACTTATCGAACGGTTGCGGCACCAGACACGGACGGAGGCGTTGATGCAGTGAAGCAGACGGGTTGGGAGAATGAGAGGTTGTGATGCAGTAAGAGATTAGGGAAATTTTAGGGGTTTGGGAGAATGAGGTTGGGGATGGGGAGAATCGGGTTTTAGCTTCAGTCAAAACGATGGGAAAAAAACGACGTCGTTTTCATCAAAATAATTAACCCATTTGCGGCGTTTATATACCAGCGCCACTAGTAATATGATCAAACGCTGTTGTTTCCCGATCAGTTAACTCTAAGTCATTGCATTTTAGAGAAAACGGCGTCGTCTCCATAAAAATTAAAACATTTTTGCGGCGTTTACTAAAAGCGCCACTAAAAAGTAAATAAGAAAACGAAGCCGTTTTCCTAAACAATTTCTGTACTTTGCGGCGTTTATATACTAGCGCCACTAGTAATATGATCAAACGCTGTCATTCCCCGATTAGTAAACTAAAACTCATGGCGTTTTAGACAAAACGGCATCGTCTCCATAAAAATTAAAATAATTTTGCGGCGTGTACTAAAAACGCCACTAAAGATAAATAAGAAAACGGAGCCGTTTTCGTAAACAATTTCTTAAAATTGCGGCGTTTATACATAAACGCCACTAAATATTAGGCCAAATGCAGTCCATTAACTCGAACTCCTGGCGTTTTAGCCCAATCGCCACTAATAATATAGATAAAACGGCAGCGTTTGCGTAAATCTTAAAACATAGTTAAATTAATTTGCGGCATTTTTTTAAAGTGCCACTAAAAGCAAATAATAAAATGGCGCAGTTTTTTATCAAATGGTATAAATCTCAGCCAAAAACTGCACCGTTTTACCTCCAATATTAAGAATATTTCGCGGCGTTTGTTATAAAACGCCGCTAATGTCTATTTTATAGCGGCGTTTTTAATAAAAATGCCACTACTACATTAAATTTTCTATTGAAACGGCGCCGTTTTGCCAGATTTTAATGAATAGTTTTGTTAATTTCGGTAATATTTAAAAAAATTAGATAAAATTATCAATCTCAGTTTTTTAAGTAATATTTATAAAAATTAGGTAAAAATAAAAATTTTAGTTTTTTATTTCTTTTTATTTTTATTTTCATTTTATTTTTGTAATTTTGACAATTTTTTTACAATTTTTACAATTCCAAATTATTATATTCAAATTATTATATATTGCATATCAATTTTAAATTAATAATCTTTGCAATTTATTATTATCTCCTTTACATTTATATAAAGAACTTATTTAATATGTTAATAAATAAATACTAATTAATCCAAATCTTAATCCCTAACCCGACTCCAAACCCATAACCCTAACCCCTAACCCCTAAACTTTATTTAATATATAAAATAAAAAATACTAATTAATCTAAACCTTAAATCATAACCCAATCTCTAACCCCTAACCCCTAACCCTTAACCCCTAACCCTTAACCCTTAACCTTTAACCCTAAACCCTTAGCCCATGACCTCTAACCCCTAACCCCTAAAACTTATTTAATATATACTTAAAACACACTAATTAATCTAAACCCGAAACTCTAACCTAACACCGATTTTATAAATCCTAAACCCTAACTCTTAACATCTAACCCCTAACCTAACCCCTAACCCATAACCCCTAACCCCTAATCCATAAACCTTAAATCACATTAACCCTTAAACCAGAATCCCTAATCCATAATCAATAAAACTTAAAATTGTACCTCCTAAACCGGTCTTAAATCCTAAATTAATTAACCATATATATACCCTAACCATATTTATTAAACCCTAAACTATAATGATAATTAAATTAAATATTTTAAAATCAATACTATCTTATCTCTTACAATTGTATTTGAAATAATTTACCACATAAATTAAAAATCAATAGTATTTTAATTTATCCATTTTTAACAAATATTTTAAATTATTTTAAATCCCTGAGTATTAGTGGCGCTTCATAAAAACGCCACTAAATCCCCAAAAGCCCAAAACGGCATCGTTGGGCTGAAGTAGTTTTGCGGCGCTTTACCGAAAACGCCGCTAATACTATTCTTTAGCAGCGTTTTACCATAAACGCCACTAATTCTAATATACATCAAAACCAAACACTGCGTTTTGGTTAAGGCATTTTGCGGCGCTTCCAAATAAACGCCACTAATTATGTTCTTTTACGGCGTTTTTTAAAAAACGCCACTAATATTAATCTACCTCAAGACCAAACGGTGCGTTTTCGTTAAGATATTTGCGGCGTTTTATCGTAAACGCCACTAATTCTAATATACCTCAAAACCAAACGCTGCGTTTTGGTTAAGGTATTTTGCGGCGCATAAAAATAAACGCCACAATGTCTAATATACAATTCAACCAAACGCTGCGTTTTGGTTAAGGTATTTTGCGGCGCATCCAAATAAACGCCACTAATTATGTTCTTTTACGGCGTTTTTTAAAAAACGCCACTAATATTAATCTACCTCAAGACCAAATGGTGCGTTTCCGTTAAGATATTTGCGGCGTTTTATCGTAAACGCCACTAATTCTAATATACCTCAAAACCAAACGCTGCGTTTTGGTTAAGGTATTTTGCGGCGCATAAAAATAAACGCCACTAATTATGTTCTTTTACGGTGTTTTTCTAAAAACGCCACTAATACTAATCTACCTCAAGACGAAACGGTGCGTTTTCATTAAGATATTTGCGGCGCTTTACCGAAAACGCCGCTAATACTATTCTTTTGCGGCGTTTTATAGAAAACGCCACAATGTCTAATATACAATTCAACCAAACGCTGCGTTTTGGTTAAGGTATTTTGCGGCGCATCCAAATAAACGCCACTAATTATGTTCTTTTACGGCGTTTTTTTAAAAACGCCACTAATATTAATCTACCTCAAGATAAAACGGTGCGTTTTCCTTAAGATATTTGCGGCGCTTTTTGTTAAACGCCGCTAATACTATTCTTTCGCGGCGTTTTTTATAAAAAACGCCACGAATTCTAATATACAATTGAACCAACACTGCGTTTTGGTTAAGGTGTTTTGCGGCGCTTACAATAAACGCCACTAATTATGTTCTTTTACAGCGTTTTTTTAGAAACGCCACTAGTTCTTCAGGTTTTAGCGGCGTTTTAGGTTTAGCGCCGCTAATGATCGATTTTTAGCAGCGTTTGTTAATCAAACGCCACAAAAAATGCCGTTAAAAGACTGTTTTGGTGTAGTGAAAGTTGAAATAAGGAAACAATATTATCTTTATGACAAATTTTCGTATGAAGCTTCGAATGTCCTTTTAACAAATAGATGAAATTTGTTATAATAAACTTGGTACAACAAATTTTGTCTCTTTATATAAAAACAATTTTTTATTATAAAATTTGGTATAGAAAATGCATTTTTTTCGATAATAAGTTCGTAAAGGATGAGGACACGGGTTAAATGGCCTTTAAAGAAACGGCGCCGTTTAAATTAATTTTAAGTCACATTTGCGGCGTTTTGCGTAAAAACGCCGCTATTGCATGTGCTTTTGCGGCGCTATGGGAAAAAACGCCACTAAATTTTCAATTACAGAAATAAACGGTGACGTTTTCACAAAATTGTAGACATCTTTGCGGCGTTTTCCCTAAAAACGCCACTAATAGAGTACATCATTCAACTGAAACGACGCCGTTCTGACAGAGTTTCAAGAATATTAGCGGCGCTTCCCTATAAAACGCCACAATAGAAACTGATTCCCTAACACGGAACGACGTGGTATATTACAATATTTGTGGCGTTTTTGACTAAAACGCCGGTAAAGTCTATTATATATATCTATTAATTATAATATAAACTATACTAAACTTCAATATATTAAATTTCCTCTAACTGGATTTATTTTACAAATATATAAGAACATATATATATTTACCGTAAAAATTAATCAATCTAATATTAACCTCTTATTAAGAAACCCTACCGTCTAAACCCCCCGACCAAACCCAAAAAATTCCCTAAATTAATATTCTTTAATAATCACAAAATATAGTGAAAATCTATTAAACAACAAGTTATATATATAGTTAAAAATGTTGTACAAAGTTGAAATATGGTAGCAAATTATCTTTATGACAATAATTTTCGTATGGATCGATCTAAATATAAGTTTTTATAATGTTTGAACTTAAGTATCGATATTTTTGCATCTACTATTGCTATAGCCATATATACCAAAAAAATCAAATGGTTAGGGTTAAATGTTTTTAAATATACAAGATAATTAATTATATCATTTAACAAGTCTCAAATTATAAATTAACCAATCAATAGACATGCATAAATCCATCATGATGATCTACCTATTATATTAATATTCAATATATTTAATTTATTCTGGATCTATATTTTACAAATATATAAGAACATATATATTTACCATAAAAAATAATCAAAAACTAATATTAATCTAAATTAAACCCTAACATGACCGTTGAAACCCTAAATCTCAAACCCCTAACCCCTAAATTAATCTTAAATCCCAAACCTTAAATCTATACCCTGTACTCCTTAAAATAACGTCCATAAAAAAAATTCCCTAAATATTTAATATATATAATCATAAAATATAGTCAAAATCGATTAAACAATAATTTATTGTTAAAATATATTTTGTATAAATTGGTGTTTTATAATTCCTTTGATTTATTTAGTCGAACAGTACTACCAAAATTTATTACTCTTATAAAAGTTAATTCTATTTTTAATTTATTCTTTGCAATACAAAAATTTAAGTTTTATTATATATTTTATTTTATTCATAATTTAATATATTTTCTCTCGTAAAGTAGTTTAAATCAACTGTGATTGAAAATTAGTAATAAATAGTTAGCTGTTATATATATACGACTTCTCTTTAATAAAAACTTTTTGTATTAATCAATATTATTTGTTAATTATAATTTAAATGTAAATTGTACCACTATATAATAAATAGAACAAAATATTAATTATTTCAACTTATAAGATTTTTGTTACTACTAGCGGCGCTTCGGCAAAAACGCCGCTAAAGGTAAATGCATTCGCGGCACTTACCTATAAAACGCCGCTAAAAGCCAGAGCATTAGTGGCGCTCAGATAAAAACGCCACTAAAGATACTAACATTAGCGATGCTTAGAAAAAAACGCCGCTAAAGGCCAGAGAATTAGTGGCGCTCAGATAAAAACGCCACTAAAAATACGAGCATTAGCAGCGCTTAGAGAAAAACGCCACTAAAGGCCAGAGCATTAGTGGCGCTCAGATAAAAACGCCGCTAAAGATCGGACCATTAGCGGCGCTAAAATAAAAACGCCGCTAAAGGTTTAAAAATCGCAAAAAACGACGTCGTTGGTCTTAGGTTTTTTGTGGCGCTTTATATAAAACGCCGCTAATTCCTATTTTTAGCGGCGCTTCTTGGAAATCGCCGCTGATGGTCTACCTTTAGCAGCGCTTTGACTAAATCGCCGCTAATGCTCGATTTGTTGTGGCGCTTTTGTTCCAAACGCCGCTAAAAGTGCCGCTAAAGGCCTATTCTGGTGTAGTGAGTCCATCTCCACACCTCAGAAACCAGGGCAAACGCATACCCCAACATTACCCTCGTATTTAACATCCATCTCCAGCTGCTTCAGTGTTCGGCGAGGCAAAAGGAGTCCAACACAATAAGCTGTGTTCAAAATGTCATTAAATAAGATAATATCCTCAAACAGAAGAAAAAGATTATCTTAACATCTAGAAAAGTAAATCCCACCTGTTGCATAATTTGTAAAGCCAACTTCAAGTCCATAGTGAGGAAGCTCATGTCCGTAAGCTGTTGCAAGAACTATATCACCAGAAATACATGAACATGCCCGTATCCAATACATATACACAAGTCCGAGTATCATAGAACCACAACAAGTGCTAAGTGTAACAACTCGATGATTGCGTAACAACTCGATGATTGCATTTACTTTTTTTCTATCTTATAGCATCATCCTAAAGCAAGATTAATTGGGGAAACATCTCCATTCTTAAATCCTAATATCAATTCCAATCCCAGGCTTGTATTAAAATGCCACTAAAGCCCCGAAAGGTCAAAAAACGATGTCGTTGGGCTTAGGTTTTTTTGCGACATTTTTCCAGAAAACGCCGCTAATGCTCATTTTTAGCGGCGTTTTATGTAAAGCGCCGCTAATGCTCGATCTTTAGCGGCGTTTTTTTTATCCAAACGCCACTAAAAATGCTGTTAAAAGCATGTTTTGATGTAGTGTGTACTAAACGTACAAACCCAAAACCTAAAAACAAATAAACCAATTGTACAATTGGCCTTTATATTTTTTAGGTTAAATTATACAATTGGCCCTTATATTTTTTTCGTTTTGAGCGATTTAATTTTTTTTCTTTTATGTTATTTGAACTTTTCTTTCTTTTCCATTCTCTTTTCCTTCTCTATTTCTTTTAACGTAATTTTTCTATGCATTCCAATTGTTAAAACTAGTCCCCATACTTTTTATTTTTTAAATAATTTAATTTTTTTCTTTTTCTTTTCCTCTTCTCCTTATTTTTCTCACTTCTCATATTCTTCATTGCAGAAACATAATCTTTACCCACCAAATAAACCAAGTCATTGTTTCTTTCACATGATTCCTAAATTGAATTACACTTAAAACCAAATATCAATCATTCTTAATCAAATTTCGATTTGAATATAACCTAATTTTGAAACTAAAATTGGATCTAACTAATCAATATAAAAAATCATAAGTTAGAATTGTAAAATAAATCGAAAATAAAACTTAATAAACCGGGATCTATCATGTCAAATCATCAAGAATAAAACTAGATGTGGAAGCGTACCTAAATCCATGAATTCCTTGAAGTTTTTTTTGAGGGATCTTGAGGATTTGATCTTCCAAATTAGCACACAAGAAATTCAGAGAATATTTGTTCTTTCCTAATTCCTAATTAGTTCTAATTCCTAATTAGCCCATCATTAATTAGAACTCAATTACTAGAGTATCTACACATATTTAACCCATACTTTATTTAATAATTAAAGCCCAATAAAAATTCTAACCAAATTAGATCAATTTTAATTTGGGCTAACCTATCATGATAGTAAATAATAACATGTAATTACCCTTTTTATATATGTGATGTCCATATTTTCCAACATTATATCCTTAATCAAATCTAAACATAAATTGAATTCTTTATATTCAAAATAAATTTTTTTCGTTTCCAAACTTTTACAGAATTGTGTAGCTTATTCCTTGCCTTTTATTTTATTTTCTGACAAATAAAATTAATCAAACGATAAATTTGATCTAAACCTTCTTAGATATTCCCAAGCAAGCTTGATTGAAAGTTGAGCATGGATGAACCAAAGAGAGAAAAGGAGCATAGAACCAATCTAGTTTGGGTAAAGTTGAGGGTAAGTTTTGTATAATGGTCGTTTTAGTCATTAAAAGTGTAGAACTCATTTGAAGAATTCATAAAACAACATAATTTCAAGAAGAAGAGAATGTTGTAGGTAAGATAAGGTGGTCGTGGGGTTGGTTAGGAGGTAAAGGGAACAGGTTTGGGAAACTTTGTTAAGGGTAAATTGTCATAAATCACGACTGGCGAGGTCTTCGAGTGAGGCAAGATTGTGGATTAGGTTATTGAGAGATCCAAATTGGTTCATTAAAGCAATGATGGACAATGAAGGTTTGTAATTGTGGGGTAAAAATATATAAAACAAATTTTATTCTGGTTTCAGCTTTCGCATTTTTCATTTTTCATAAACATAAAATGATTTTAACAAATGGAAAATATAGAAAAACTATGTTAAAAAGATAACAAAGGGAGGAAAACAGAGGGAGAAGTAGAAGAGAATAAAAAAAGGAAAGTTAAAATAACATAAAAGAAAAAAATTAAATTACTCAAAACGAAAATATACGGGGACCAACTGTATAATTTAACCTAAATTTTTTATTCAGAAATGATGATTTAACGTGCCACATCATTTTACTATTACATTGTTAACGATAATTAATGGTGTAGTGAATAAAATATAATAATATCTTAACATAAATGACTAAAACTTAACATTTTAAATAAAATAATTAAAATATAATCCAATATAAATAAAAGTGACTATTTGAAAGTTTACCAAAAAAAAAAAAAGGGAGGAAAGAAGATGTTATCCTCAGCCCGGAAACAAAGGGAAGGAAAAAAGGAAGCATAGAGAAACGGGAAAAAATAAAATAAAAAGCCGAAAACGCAAATTATTGCCTCCCTCCATTTTTCTCCCACATATAAATATTTTCAAATCCAAAATAATCATAATTAAATAATTATTAATTTCATTAATTTGCTCAAAATTATTTGATAATTAAGTCCTCACCCTCCATTTTTGTTCTTCTTGTTGCTTCTCAGATCTGAACTTTCTCAGAAATTTAGGGGCGAAATCGATTCGGCAAATCAGCGAGGAAATTAGATAAAAACAGGCGGTTCAATACTAGAATCCGATTCGAAATGGATGATTTTCCAGGTTTACTGGCCAAAGATTTTGGGATCAAACCCCAAGGCAAGTCAGCCCCGATGGCACCTCCTAGAAATCCTTCATCTGGTACCAATTACGGGTTTGGATCCGATTTTATCCGGTCCTCATACGGCAACGACAGATCATCCTCCAATTCCATTTTCGACGATCAGGATCGCGACGGACTCATGTTTAACGACGTCTATGGTGGGCCCCCAAAATACTCCTCGGAGTCTCGAGCCACAGCTGAGCAAACGTCGTCGAACGATTACGACTCATTTTTCAAGGACTCTAAGCCGCCGGTTTTTGACAAGCCTGTTTACGATGATGATCTTTTCGATGGATTACCCGGGGTCAAGAGCTCTTCATCAGCCTCGGCTGCTAAGTACGACAACGTTTTCGGGATCTCCCAGTCTACGTCTCGCTCAAGGGACAAGTCCCCGGGCAGCTCGCCGTTTGATGATCTGCTTGGGAATTTAGGGACGAAAGAGTCTGAGACGAAGACGAAGAGCGAAAAAATGAAAGCGGAGAAAGACGCGCCTCTTTTTGACGATTTGCTTCCTGGTTTTGGTCGGAGTAGCTCTCCTGCATCGGCGAGGTAATTTACTGGTTATAAGGCTTGGGTTTTATATAAATGAATATTGTACACTTCTATGTTGTATGTTCATTTTTTATTTTAGAGTTTTCCGATTTATGGTATTTTGCATAAATGTGCTTCGCATTTAAGTCTTCAATTTCTTGGATTTGGTTGTGAAATTGGCAGCTTAGACATCAGCAGTTAGCTAATAATGGAGCGAAATATTTCAATGAAATTAGTATTCTTATGCCCAGTTTTTTATTAAGCGGACGTGGTTAAGATTTTAGTGCTTTTTTCTGTAAGTGCACTGCTCAAGGTTATGTTTTACTGGTTGTCTGTTCTAAATATTGATAAGTTAGTCATTTGTCCAAAAATGTTAGATACTAAAGACAGCAATTTACTTGCAAAAATTTACTTAGATTACTTGAAGAGCTGGACCTATTTGTCAATTAATGCCTCTTTATTGTCAAACCAGGCTCACACTTGCTTGAATATAACATTTTATTAGAAATTTCACATGAATACAGATGTAGCTTTATTAGTCCTACTTCGTCCTGCTAGCCTCTGCAATATTTTTGTTGGTACAGGAATGATTGTCATCTTCTGTTTATTTCTACTTGCTCATTTAAGGTGCCAAAGTTGCTCGATGGAATTCATTAATTAGGCTGGATTGGGTAGGTATCATGTTGGTTATCCAATGTTTGTTAGAATAGGACAATAGCAATAGGTAATGCCAGAAACTTTGAGAATTTTCTTGTGAGATTTATAAACATTTTTTAGTTTTTAAGTCATTTGATGGGTAAAATTTAGAAATAGGATGACGCTTTTACTGTAAATTGCCAATGTGTTAGATGTGGCCACTATGCCAGAGGTAAGTGGACCAAACATGTAAAAACTTATTGCAAATTTGCAATTACAATTGTGTTTAGTTTAATTTGAAACTCTTTGTGCATGTCACTGCTAGCTTATTGTGAAGAAAGGCAGTAAAACGACTACTTATGTTTATGGTACATTTGAACTCTAAACATATTGTATGAAGCTTGAGATATGTATCTTTGGACTCTAAACTTACTTTAGAGTTTAGACTCTATATTTGTCTTTTGTTCTTAATAAGACTTAGCCAATACCATGTAAATATTAGCTGATGTCATGCTCCATTCTTTGGACAGGTCAACATCAGATGCTGCCCCCCAGAAACCAGCCTCTAATTCAAGGAAGATTGGCTCTAATGTCATGGAGAATCCTTTTCATGCCTTTGAATCAACATCAGACACAGCAGATTCATCCTCAGGGCTGTTTGTGGACCCTTTGGAAGAAATAACTAAGCTGAATGGATCAGGGAAGTCTGGAGTGTCATCTGTAAATGAGGGACTATTTGATGATATAGATCCTCTTGAAGGTCTTGGAAAATCTGTGCCTCTGTCAACTGAGATCAATAAGAGAGGAATGGATAGGAGCCCTTTAAGAACAGCAAGTGGATCGCAAACTCCTGCTAGTAAAGAGCCAAATGATGAAGATTTTGAGCACTATACTAAGAAAAGGATGCATTCTACAGAAAATTTTCCTGAATCTCATCAACCTGTGTTTGACATGCCTAGTATGTCAACTGATTTTCATAGCTCTGTTCATCACACTGCTAGCCCTCCTCCTTACTCAAATTTTGGTTCTAATGACACTAGTTCCCAGGTAAATGCAACTCCAGGATCTGAGGAGAACTTTGACACATCTGAAGATGTGTGGCTCACTGTGTCAGAGGTTCCTCTCTTTACCCAACCTACTAGTGCCCCACCCCCTTCAAGACCACCACCTCCAAGACCACCACGAGTTTCAAAATCAGCGACAGGCTCATTTTCTTCCTCAAATGCAAAAAAGAAGATCAATGACAATTCTTCTTTCCCAAATTCAGTTCAGTACAAAGACACCCCTCATTCAACTCATGCTGCTGCAGGCAGCTCTGTTGCATCTCAAATTGATGAACTGGAAGATTTTGCAATGGGTAGGGCCTGGAATAATGTGGACCATGCTGAAGATTTTTCTGGTGATGATTTTGGGACCAACTCAGCTGCTGCAGCTTCTGCTGCTGCGATGAAAGAGGCAATGGATAGAGCAGAGGATAAATTTAGGCATGCAAAGGAAATGAGGGAGAGAGAGAATTTGAAGGCTGCAAGAAATAAAGAAGCTGGTGTAATGGATAAAGATGAGAGAGCTATGCAAGATGCTTTGGGTAGAGAAGCTAGAGAAAAGCACGAGAGATTGGAGCGTGAGAGGCAACAAAGGGAAAGGGAGGAGGAAGAGAGACAGCAAAGGAGATATGAATTGGAGAGGGAAAGGGAGGAGAAGGAGAGAGAACAAAGAAGGCTTGAGAAAGAGAGGGAACAGGAAAGGGCCAGACAAGCTGTTCAAAGGGCTACTAGAGAAGCTCGTGAAAGAGCAGCAGCTGAAGCTCGTGTGAGAGCTGAAAGGGCTGCAGTTGAAAAGGCAGCTGCTGAAGCTCGAGAACGTGCCGAAAGGGCCGCAGTGCAGAGAGCACAAGCTGAAGCCCGTCAAAGAGCAGCAGCTGAGGCAAGAGAAAGAGCTGAAAGAGCTGCTGTGGAAGCGAGAGAAAGGGAAGCAAAAGAGAAGGAAGCTCAGGAGAAGGCTGAAAGAGCTGAAGCAAAGCTTAGAGCTGAAAGAGCTGCTGCGGAGAAGGCTGCTGCTGAGGCTCGAGAAAGAGCAGCTGCTTCTGCAAGGGCAAGCCAGCAAAATAATGACAATGATCTTGAATCCTTCTTTAGTATGGGTTCTCGACCAAGCAGTGCTCCAAGACCAAGAACTAACTCTTCTGTAAGACTATAAGAATGTCATACTGTATTCAGCTTCTGCTTTGTGTTGTAGTATCAGCCTGTCCCGTTTCTAACCCAACCTTTTGCTTTTGCAGGATCCCCTGTTTGATGGACAAAATAAGGGAGGGCCTGAAGTAGCTAGGGGAACATCTGCCGGATCCTCATCTAGCATGAGGAAAGCTTCTTCAAGTGCAAATATTGTTGATGATCTCAGCTCTATTTTTGGAGGTACTTGCAAACTTGAGATGTAATGATCTTTGTGAATTTGTAATGTTGTATATATGTTCTTCTCCATAGTTGATAACTGACCAAACTCCTTCTCTTGCTAAAGCTGCTGCATCCTCATTTGGGGAGTTCCAAGAGGTTGATGGGGAAACTGAAGAAAGGCGAAGAGCCAGGTTGGAACGCCAGCAAAGAACTCAGGAGCGCGCGGTATGTATTCTTTGTTGCATGGTTTAGTTATCTTTTCTCTCTTGTCATGTTATAACTTATAAACTGCTTGCTAGCTCTCTTTTACCATTGAGTTATTGTATCCAGGCAAAAGCACTGGCTGAGAAAAATCAACGGGACCTTCAAGTGCAAAGGGAGCAGGCTGAGAGACATGTAAGCAGATGCAGTGAACATTCTTTTTCTTTTTACTTTTGTTCATTCTATTCTTTTTCGTCGTCTTTTTATTTTTTGAGTGGGCTTTTTGTTGGAGTTTACTTTTCAATGCGATCCAACCTAAAATTTTCTCCTGACCCCAGCCTTCATATCATATACATTGCACAATGGCACATTTGATTGCTCTTCACTTCACTCTGCCTTCTTTAAGGTCAGGGTTTATAAAGTTAACTCTAGGGCAGGTTACACATTTCTTTGTACTGAACTACTAACCTTTTTTTGAAAGGATTGTACTAAATTACTAATATATACAAAGGAAATCGGTTGCTTTGGCTCTGGATAAAACTTACATGAGGAAAAATGAATATTAACTTGGTTCTTGATCCTTTAACATAATTATGTGGAGACTCCTGATAATGTTATATATAATAAGTTGAAACTTGGTCCGTATTTTTGTCTCAATTCGTAACCCCCAGTATCACCAGTGAGATGCCTTAGGACTGAGGAATAATGTCATATATGAAACTATAGGTTTTTTTAACATGCCCAACTAGTCTTGCACCCGAATGTTATGTTAATTTGGATTTGATTGGCTCAAGTATTGAATGTAGAATAATACATACTGCGGTGAAAAACTATTCTGTCATGAAAGCATTATGTGTAATATATGTCTGGAATTTACAGGTTTCTGTACATACGTGCACATGTCTGCAAAAGTTTATTTTAGCTAGTGTTTGTCTAATATTGATCTATGATCTTATTTCAGAGAATTTCTGAAACACTAGATGTTGAAATCAAGAGATGGGCTGCTGGAAAAGAGGGAAATTTGCGTGCTCTGCTGTCAACATTGCAATATGTGTGTTATAACTTATTACAACCATTTAATCTTCTTTGTCCTCTCTTGCATAGTATTTTATGTAGGAACCAGCTATCTTTCTTTCCCTTTTTTTTTTTTCCCTTTTTTTGGCTATATATCTTGCACAGTTCTCATTTTATTGCCTACTGTCTGATGTACTACATTTTTGAGATGCTTCATACAAGCAGTAGAGGACTTCAAAGCAAAGTATGAGATACATTGTTGAAGGAAGACTGAGCGAGAGGGATCCAAACATAAGAAACTCCTTGAAATTTAACTCTAAGCTTTTTGATAATCTCCTATTTAAGTTGCCCAACTCTTTTACATTCACTGCATTGTTGTTATGTCTGATGGATGTTCTGTAACATCTGATGCTGATTTTAAATAGAATTCAAACTTGAAAGGATACAGGACTGGAAAGCTGTCCAGCGGCCATTTTGTTAGCTTAGACTTGTGATCTAGCAGACTTTTAGAATTAAGGACTAAAAGGCATAAGAGTATGTCTTTAGAGCTTCTCCCCTTACATGATGTTCACCAGTTGGCTCTCACAGTTTCATTCTTTCAGTCAAGGAACTACTGTTGTGACAGGCACGCAATTATTTAGTGGGCATTATAGTTTCTTGAACCACTGTAAGGTATGGTAGGAAGGTTAGAAAGGATTAAGGAAGGAAAAAGTTTTTAATCTAATGGTTGAGCTACATAACAAGTGGCATCCCTGTTCTTTGCTTGCTACCAAATGAGCCAGTGTAGGTGGATGTTGAACTTGGTGTAAGCATCTAATACACAATCATGTAGGATACATGCATCACAGGTTCTTGAACTTACCTATGCCAACATTCATCTGAAGGTTTGATTAAATTGATTGTGATGACTACTGCTATGATATTGACAAGATGTCCTTCGAAAGTGAATGGAAAGAGACCTTATGAAATTTTCATAGTTGTTTCTCTTCATCATTTTGTTTATTTGAATGTGTTGTAGTACAAATTTTATTTGGTTACTGATTTAACTAATTTGTCTCTTGAACCTGTTTGATATTAGGTCCTTTGGCCTGAATGTGGTTGGCAGCCTGTTTCTTTGACGGATTTGATTATGGGTGCTGCAGTTAAAAAGGCTTACAGAAAGGCAACACTTTGCATCCATCCCGATAAAGTCCAGCAAAAAGGTGCCAATCTTCAACAGAAATACGTTGCAGAGAAGGTGTTTGACTTGCTCAAGGTACTTGGTAAATCTTTTGACTGGAGCACTTCATGGTTGGTGTGCCATTTTAGTATTAGAGCCTTTAATTATACTGATTTCCATTTTTATGATGCTATCTTGCATCGGTCCTTCATGTAGTTTTCTTTCTCAGATAGCTTCATTTTGTTTCCATTTAAAACAGGAAGCCTGGAACAAGTTCAATTCAGAGGAGCTGTTCTGACCTTCGATTCTTGGGTTATATAGCTAATCAAATTCATGGTTTTACACTGTGGCTTGGAGTGGAACACATGACTGTTCTATCTGCTGCTGCCTGCTTTGGTTTGATGAAACCATTAATGAGCAGTTAAAGCTTGTCATCGGCCCGGCGCTGCTTGAAAAACATGGGAGGGTTACGTGAGAGGGTGCAGTACTGTTATTTGGATCAGGTTGGTGTATATTAAGCTTCATCCAGCTTGTGGCTATGGAAAGTTATATAATTCAGCGAATGAATCAGTTAAAATCATCCGCCCCATATGCATAAGATGAGGGGTATTTTGTGTTTATTCTTTTTATAATACAAATATAAATTGGCAAATAGGGCTTTAAAACAAATAGCATGATATAGTGTATGATTGTTGAGATGGTTGGTATATATCCTCCTTTTTCTTGTTTCTTTTGGTCTCTTGTTAAGGAAATTATTTTTTAAGAAATTCTATCGTTTAATTTTAATTATTCATATTCGACTGTTTGAATGCATAATTTCTTTTTCAAAACATAAATAAATAAATAAAAATTAAGCATACTTATATTCATTTAAAGAAAAACAATATCACGTGTTAACACTCGCATTGGAAAAGGCTCTAATTTGATGCACCTTGAACCAACTTTTGGTTTTGGAAACTGTGAATTCCGTCTCAGTCAACTGCTGCGGCATCAACTAAATGTATTTCATAAATTAGAAGTCTGGATCAAATTTCATGTTATTAAGACAAAAAGTTAGTAGTTTGGTTGGTTGGATTATAGAAAACATTTGTTAATATGCCATTTTTTCCTTACTATTTTTCCTCTTTTTTATTTTCATTCCTAAGATTGTTTGTGGTATTTGGACCACCATATTCGTCCTATTTATTTTTTATTTAAGCTTATCCCAGTAGGAAAATAAATAGTATATCTATCGTGTTTCAGAGAGAAGGAAAATTGAGGAAATCAGTGGCATATATTCTCCTAAACTTCTTGTGGATCAGAGAGCTTTGCTCTTCTCTTCTATTGAATGCTAATCAATCTTTTCTGCCTCTGCCTTTGCCTCAAAAATGTTTGATGGTTGAAGGAAAATAATTAAAATTGGAAGTAGGTAAAAAGGTTCATCCTGTCGTGTGGAGTGATAGTATTAAAATGGCTATAGTGGGGACGAGAGCAGTTGGGTTGTCAAGCTTTCCATCATCATCTTCATACCTTAGTTGGAATTCCAGAGCCACCGACTCTTCTTTCTCCTGCACACTATCAATGGTAAATTTATCTTGTATATAGCTACAATTTTCATTTCCAGTCATAGATAATAGCTACAAACTCTCTGTTTGCTGTGAAGATAAATTTGATCTAGCTGAACAAGAAAAATTTTATCAGCCGTATCAAATTTGGATCATTAAAAAGATGATTGGAACCCCCCAATTATCTGCTGTTAATGAAGACAAAGAACATTTGTCAAAAACTATTGATGAATGTTATAATAAATTTGATCATTATCAAGTCCAAACAGGAATTAATTTATTATTACAAGCCATTATCTTCTCCTTAATATTTCTTTAGACTTATGGTTTAAGTCTAAATTTTTAATATCTCCTAAATTATCTATCTTTTCTTCTACTTTACTGACATTTTTACATAACTTAGAAAAATAAAAAGAAGTCATATCAACAAGACTATTTATACCCTTACTCAGAGATGAAATGTTGTTTTCATTTCTAGAGTCTATATGCGTAATATGATTACAAGTTTTATCTTGAAATTGACAGTGTTTATGATAAGGATTCGGCTTCAAATGGATGTGGCTGCTTCCACGTCTCATTTGTCTTCTTGTAACTTTAATTGCATGGCCTTGGTTGTTTCCACGTTGCATGCTTGAATTAATGGCTGCTTCCATCACTTGCTTGTGTCATGGTAGCTTCCATCATTACTTGCATCATCATGGGTTTGATGAAATCTTCCACGTTGCAAGACTTTTTGTCTGGATGTTAGAAAGAGTTTCACATTTTCGGAATAATCAAGTAAAATTTAAAATTAGTACAACTCAAGAGCTTCTTCTTGGGAATTGTTAAATATATTGTTTTGTATAGCCACTACTCCGGTTCTAGTCTTGTATGCATGCATGTTGAACCATTGGTGTGTAACTTGGCAGCAAATGATGAGTAAAATGATTCCTTCTCGTGGATGTGTCACCTGTTCTGCTGTTCAAGAATCGTCATCTCCTACAAGTGAGTGAGTAGGTTTCTCCATTCTAAGTGGTGTGACATAGAGCTACTTTTGTCCATAAGCAAAGCTCATCTTTTGAAGTTGCGAGTTTGCTTAAGAAAGTGTTTTCATTTGGTATTAGCCACCGCTGAGAATAAGGAGGAAGGCAAGCGCCCCAAACCAGCAGCAAAGTCACTGCCGGAGTTGATGTGGGAGGATGTTATTCCTCCATTGAAAACAATACTTGAATCCCAACATCATCTCTCTCAAATCCAACTCTATTTCCAAGACAACAAGGTTTTGTCTCTCTATTTCCTCCTTAATTTATTAATAATAGACGGGGTTTATGAATCTTGTTCACATTCCGAACTTGACAGTTGGAAGGTTCATTTCTGAAGAATGGGTGGCCTTATTCATTCTGGGCTTTCTTCCCTAATGGAGAACTTACAGGTATGAACAGTATATGGCAAACTCAGCAGGTCCACTGAAATTGAATGATGGCTGACATTGTTTTTGAAAAAGGTCCAAAGGGCTTTTCATTGTGTTCATATGGGTGGGGAGCAAGCACCGTGGAGCGTTTCCTGGTTGATGAGAAGAAAATCACAGCGAAGCATGTAGTTTTCTGGGTTGAAAAGCGTTTGGCAGCTCGAGGAATCATCCCTGTTTGGAAAGAATGATTATTATTATATATAGCATTGGAAAACAATAACACCCGCCATGCCTTGTGTAATTATTTCATTATCCATTCTCCCAACATTTTTTTCGTCTGGTCTGTGCTATCAGTGTGAAAGAAGGCATCTTTTGTAACAAGCCATCTACTTTTGCTCTATACTCCACAATATTTCGAAAATTAAATTCTGAAATCTGCCAATTTTCTCTTTAGTTAACAAGAGAATATTTGCCACAAATCACAGAAGATATTTTTTTATATATTTATTTAATCTTCAAACAAAACAACAAAAAAATATTGTAAATTTAAATAAAAATCTTTTGCCATTCCAACAATAATTTTATAAATATATATTTTTTTAATATAATTATTTTTGTTATAGATCTGATAAAATCTAGTTATTAATAACCTCTACTTATTTTATTTTCCCTCCATCTCACGCTGTTGTGGACATAAGTTGGGATGGCAATGAGGCAAAGTGAGGTAGAATTTTGCCCACCCTGACTCTTAATAAAAATACCCATCCTGAATCCAAACTCAAAATTTAATAGAAGAAAGTCTGACACCGTCTTGTCCCACTCAGACCCAGCATTTGGGGTTGTTTGAAAGTGCAGTCACCCAAAACCCTGGAAGGGTCTAAAAAAAATATTTTTTCAACTTTTAACGTGGGAAATAAAATTTCAGACTAAAATAAATTAATTAAATGTCTAGGGCTTTCAAATTTTTTATCATAAATGTTTAATCTTTAGGGCCTCAAAATTTTTTCAATTTTTATTGTATTACATTTTATAATATTTTTTTTAAAAAAGGATCCAATTTATTGTTTCGCCTAGGGCTTCGAAAATGTCAAGAACGGACCTAGCCGGGCATTGAATTTAATTTAATAATTAAATTTTTATTTTGAACCTAATAAGAATACATTTTTAATTCTTTTATTTTTTTATTTTGAAGCAAATGAGAATAACTTTTTGAGTTTAGACTTAAATCTTAATATATTTATTTATATATTAAAAACAAAAATTTAGTTTATATATATATGTCAGGGCATTTTTATAAATATTTCAAAACGAAATATATTTACTTTAAATCTAATCCCGATTTAGCCTAATTATTTTTATAATTTCACTCGAATTAATTCGACTTAAATTCGTTTTTTCAAAACAAAAAAAAATCTGACCATAATAAATTGGGTGGAATCAAAACCTATCGGATTTAAATTTTTTTTCGCGAACCCTAAAATAGAAGAGAGTGAAACTAATTCATGATTGCGGGTTTATTCTGCTGGTTAATTTCAATCAATTTCTCGGGCAAATTACCAATAAAAGCCCATTTATTTTCAAAATTTAGTTTTGAAAACAAAAATTTAGTTTATATATATATGTTAGGGCATTTTTATAAATATTTCAAAACGAAATAGATTTACTTTAAATCTAATCCCGATTTAGCCTAATTATTTTTATAATTTCACTCGAATTAATTCGACTTAAATTCATTTTTTCAAAATAAAAAAAAAATCTGACCATAATAAATTGGGTGGAATCAAAACCTATCGGATTTAAATTTTTTTCGCGAACCCTAAAATAGAAGAGAGTGAAACTAATTCACGATTGCGGGTTTATTCTGCTGGTTAATTTCAATCAATTTCTCGGGCAAATTACCAATAAAAGCCCCTTTATTTTCAAAATTACCGAAATGGGCCAGGTCTTAGATTAATTATCGGAATGGGCCAATTTCCCAAATCGTGTCTACGCCAACGCGTTGTCAGGGGATAATGATGCGATCCGGCTCGGTAGGCTGAGTCGAGTCGATCTAAGTTGCTCGGTCGTCAACGGGGAAGTATCGTTCCAAAAGAATAGCTTGCTTTTAATCGGTTAAATATGAAGTGAAGTGATGGAGATAGGTTCAAAATAGGTTATGTATGATATGAAAGGACCGACTAACAAGAAAATAAGGTAGATAATTTGATGGATAGATGGAATTGAAATGCGAACTTAAGCATCAAGAAGGATCCAACACTATTGAGAGGGTTGTCCCAATACTTATATTACTTAAGGTGGAAGATGGAAATTGGTGGTTGGACCTCGACCCGTTACTTAACAAAGTAGGAACCAAAGGTATAGTTAGATGGACGAACGCCACACTAGGGTTGGTGATAAGTTCAGAATCAAGTTCGGGTTGATGCCACTAGCACGCTAGATAAGCCACTCGAGACTCGTACGAAATTGGAGAGGAGAAAACCTCACAGGAACAATAGTTCATTCAATAAAATGTCAAAAGTTCTAACCTTAAAATGATTACAAAAGCAACTATTTATAGGCTCTAAAATGCCTATTGAAATTCGGCTACTAATGTGTTCACACAACAATTAAAAGGGTTCACACTAAAACATTAAAGATGGTTCATGAATTCGGCAGATTCATGCATTACCTGAATGGACACTTTCTTCCCCATTGGTATGTGCATGCATACTTAGCCATGAAGAATCCTTAAGTCCATGAATGTCCAGCCTTTAATTGCCCTTTAATCCCCCTTGGCTGAATGATAGTTACATGGGACATGCATCCCTCTTAATTGAAGCTTTAATGATAACTTGGGGTCATGAATGGCAGCATGTACCTTGAAAATTTGTTCTCCTCTTTGTGCATGCACATTATTCATTCAATGCGTTGAATTTATGTGTCAATTCCCCCTTGGACATTCTTGAAGGTGAAGGTGTCATGCATATGCTTTAATTGAATCATAATGGTGTCTTGAGCACATAAATGGGCAATTGGCATTTAACTGATTCAGCCCTTTTTTCCGATGCATGTATGTGCTGGTACATGGGCTTTAAGGAATGCACATGACATGAATTTGGGCTTCCATGTGATCGGTCACAATGCACCTTCATTGAAGTACCTTCATTGCTGTCCATGCATGTATTATCTTCAATGCTGTCCATGCATGTACCTATAAACAAACAAATTAAATTCAGCTAAGAAATTAAACCAAGACAAATTAAATTCGGCTGGACAAAATTAATTGAAACATGAATTTAATTTGTCCCAAACTTAGACACATTTAAATAACTAATAAACAACTATTAAATATGTATAAAACACAAATTAAATTTAGCAGCAGCTAATTAATTTGTCTCTTCTTTAGACACATTTAAAACCAGCCATTGAACTTAAAAACAAAAAATAAATAAGTTCAATTGAGACATATTTATGAGCTGAAACTATATTAACTAACTTAATTTAAAGCATGAAATTTATTCCAGCAAGTAAATCAAATAAAATAAAAAGATGGAAAACGAGTTCATTGAGCTAGAATCGAGCTTATTTAAGCTCAACGAGCTAAATTTGAGCTAGGTCAGCTTGCAAAAGACGGCAAGCCTCGCTTGAGAAGCTGATCCAAAGGTGTTCTCGGGCGTGATCGTATCAGATAAAGCAGGAAAACGTTTCCTCAAGGAAGCGCTTTGTCCACGTGGACAGAAAACGCGTCCTTGAGGGCGCGCTTTGTGTCAACGTGGATAAAGCGCTTCCTTGAGGAACTGTTTTCCCTGTTTTTTAGGGTTAGGGTTTTTTACAATTAAGGTTAGGGTTTTAGGGTTTTAGATTTTAAGGTTTTAAGGAAAAATTAAATAAATAAGGGTTTAGGGTTTCTTAATTAAATTAATTATAAATTTTTAAAAAATAGATTAGGGTTTAGTGTTGATGGTTTTTAAGAAAAAAATCAAATAAATTAGGGTTTAGGATTACTTGAGTAAATTAATTATAAATTTTTAAAAATTTAGATTAGGATTTAGTGTTTAGGGTTTTAAGAGAAAAATCAAATAAATTAGGGTTTAGGGTTACTTGAGTGAATTAATTATAAAATTTTAAAAAAATTAGATTAGGATTTTTAAGGAAAAATCAAATAAATTAGGGTTTGGGGTTACTTGAGTAAATTAATTATAAATTTTAAAAAAATTAGATTAGGGTTTAGTGTTTATGGTTTTTAAGTAAAAATTAAATAAATTAGGGTTTAGAGTTACTTAATTAAATTATTTGTTAATTTAAAAAAGCTTTCACATGGAAGCTCTTTTGCTACAATAGTTCTTGAAAAAATAATTTTGAGAAGATGTTTCTGCAAATAGTGTCAAAAACGCTTTAAGCAGGATGTATTGTCAGGAAAAATACTGAAAGAAGCTCCCACGTGGACGCTCTTTTGCCACAGTAGTTTCTGAAAAAATAATTTTGAGAAGATATTTCTGAGCAAATAGTGTCAAAAATGCTTCAAGCAGGATGCAATGTCAGCAAAAGTACTGAAAGAAGCTCCCACGTGGACGCTCTTTTACGTCAGTAGTTCCTATTTGGCCTGAGGCTATAAATAAGCCAATTTTTTTCTCAGGTTACATAAGTTACAACAGAAAAAATTAGAGAGGCTAAAAAGGATAGAAATTGAAGATGAGTGAACGTGTTAGTGATGTTATTTACTATGATGGTGAGGTTCGTCACACTGAGAACGGTGTTGTTTTTTTATTGGAGATTATAGTGCCACTGGTTTTTAACCAGAACATAGATTTGACAGAACTTCGTAAAAGAATTAGGCGTAAAATATTCGAAACGACGCCAATAAAAGTTTTGTCTATTAGGTATCGGTTTTGTGCTTCTGTTGATCCGGTGACATATGACTCGTTGGACATCAAAGTTGCTCGTAGCTTGAAGGCAATGGTGCAGACTCATCTCGCTAGTGGAGCACCCTATATTGAGTTATATGTACAATTTGCATCACCAAATGATGCATTTGCGACTGTTGTTCGAGAGGAATACACGACCCTTGCTCGACACTCCGTTAGTGGGTTACAAAACATCAAATTGCCCATGTTTGGTAGCGGTATGGAATACACAACCACTGCACGACACTCCGTCAGTGGATGAGACATGCACCTCGGTGGGTCGATGTTTGATGTTGGAAATACGTATTGGGGAATGACATCAACTTCTAGTGGTTGGCAATCTACATCTAATTGGAGGCGTTATGAAACGCCCAGAAGAAGGGATGATCTATTCCTTACGACGTCCACTGGTGAGAGGACCTCATACGTTGCAGATGATGGTGGGTTAGAAGATGAGGCCGATGTGGATCCACCTCGAGAGCTTGGCCTCGATGGTGCAGAAGTTGTATTATTTTTTTGAACTGGAGCCTATTCCAACTGAACATGAAGATGTTGAAGGGGGTTCAGATGAAGAAGAAGATCCACGATTCAGGGTATACTTACCTCCAGCCCACATGCATAATGTCGATCTATTTGCAGATGATGCGTTGGAGTTTCTAGATCTACCACACAGAATGCATGATCGTACAAGTTTGTTATTGGATTCGGGTGAATTTGAAGTTGGTAACGAGTTTTCCAATAAAGATAGTTTTCTTGGTGCATTAAAATAACATAGCATCAATAACGGCGTTAATTACTACGTGGTTAAATCCAAATCTGATAAGTTTGAGGCGAAGTGTGCAGTGCAAGACGGTACATGTTCATGGAAAATCTACGTCTCGTTGAGGAAAAGGACAGGGTTGTGGGAGATAAAAAAGTACAAAGGTCCACATACATGTGCTGCAGGTATAGTATTTAGTGTTTTTGAATAATACTGTTATTATGTAATGTTGCATTATTTAACGTACTTCGTTGACAATTATTTCACAAGATCATCCCAAGATGGATTCAACTATGTTAGCTAGCTTAATACTACCCACAGTGAAGGCAGATCCCAAGACTTCAATGTCGGTCTTAATTGCCAATATTCGTAGCCAAATGGGGTACACGCCCTCTTACCGCAATGCTTGGATAGCTAAGCAGAAGGCGTTGGAGAAGATGCAAAGTGGGTGGGACACTTGATATAATGAAATATGGCAGTGGTGTTAAGTGGTAGAGAGATACGTCCTAGGTTGCATAACAGACCTTGAAACGGAACATGCGTACTACAATAATTGACTGCTCTGTGGATGCCAAGTGTTCAAACGTCTGTTCTGGATCTTTAAGCAATGCCGAGACGTATTTCTATACTGCAAGCCATTGGTACAAATTGACGGTACCTTTATGTTTAGTAGATATACCCATCAGCTATTGCTAGCAGTGGCACATGATGACAGTGGGAGAATTCTTCCAATTGCGTTTGCAATAAAACCGAGGGAGTCAGCTGATGACTGAGATTTCTTTCTATCTAGGTTAAGGAGGCATGTGTGCCCCCAACCTGATATCTGCGTTATTTCGAATCGGGGCACTGGAATACTAGCTGCAATTGAGCGGTAGGGAAGCCTATGGCATCGCATACATCATCGGTATTGCCTAAGGCACGTTGCTTCCAACTACTACAGGCAATATCCATCTAAAAGTGAACGACGAAAAGTGACCAACATGGGTATTTAGTCTCTATTAATATAATTTCATTTGTCATTTTGAATTTATTCTAAATGAAAGAGTGGTATGTAATATTCACTATGAACTTATATTGGCAGGGTATGAAATAAGTAAAGACCGTTTTTATGAGATGTTGGCAGTTTTGCATTCAGTTAACGACGAAGGCACGGACTACCTCTGTAACATACCTTTCGAACAGTGGACACAAGCATACAACGGCGGCCTACGATATGGTCATATGACCTCAAGCGAGCAGCGAGTTATGCAGGCCAAATGCAGGGAGGCCATATATGGTGCAGGAAGGTATTGTAAGAAATTAACAAGGCGAAAGCGCGAACGAACACCATGCACACAGTGTTTCACAATCGAGACAACTTATGGATTTCGTGTAATGGAGTTTGACAGACCGCACCAAGGTATTATTGGCGGACAATATCATGTACACTTGAGAAATAAGACTAGCGACTGTGGGATGTTTGACGCACTTCGTTATCCATGCGCTCATGTAATTGCAGCTTGTCAGAATCTCCGTCTGGATCCCATAAGCTATGTCGACGAAGTGTACAAATTAAAATACATGTACAACGTCTGGAGACACGTATTCCCACAGGTCTCAGATGAACGTAAGTGGCCGTCTGTATCGCTTGCTTCCTTTAAGCTGTTACCGGATAGAGAATTGCGTCGCAAACCAAAGGGTCGACCTTGCTCGACTAGAATACGTAACAATATGGATATCAGAGAAATAGCCAATCAACAGAAGTTGTGCGGATGGTGTAGAAACTTAGGCCATACAAGTAGATCATGTCCAAATCGCAATAGTTGATTGTTGTTGTAAAAAACTATGTTGTATTATTTATATTTTATTAAATGAAATAATATAAAAATATTCAAAATATTTCCTTACTTAAAAGAATTTTTATTTTATTAAAAATATAAAAGTAAATTACAATTACTTTATTCAAAACAACCTTTTATTTTATTACATGAAATAATATAAAAATATTTAAAATGTTTGGACAAATATATTAAAATAAAAATCAATGTCCATGCCCACCGGATTCAGTGCCACATGGAGGTCGCCGACGGTTACGCGCTGGATTCCTTCTTTGTCCAGCTTTCGGCCGGGGTTGTGGTTGCTCTGGCGGGGATTCTGGTTCATTAGGTAGGGGATCTGGTTACCAGTGTTGGGAGGATGGCCCACCTTCATAGAATACTAACTACAGAGGTGTTTGCATCACCAATGGTGAAGGTGTTTGAGACCCATAAGGTGATGAGGATTGGTAAAAAGAAGAGCTCCCTGACGGCCCCACGTGCGATCCCTCGTGCGACGGTGGCCTATAGATCGGCGGTCCACTCAGAGTAATAGAAAATAGAGATGAACCGGGCCATGCATTCCAACCTGCTATAGGACTAAAAAAAGGAAACATATAAGGATTAGGATACATAAAAGGGATAGGATACGAACCTGGCATCATTTGAAAAGGCTGTGCTGTGGGTGTCGTCAGTTGAAGTGTTGGGCCCGGTGACTGGGTGGGTGCTGTTGCTAGGCCGGGTGATTGTATGGGCACTGTTGATGGGCCTATGTCGTCATCCCTTCTTCTTGGATTTAAAGGGCCACGTCTTTCCCTTTGGACATGCAATTGCCGCCGCCTCTCCTCTTTCGACAGTAAATATAACTTGCCATGAATCCTAAACCATGGCATGTATTCCGGCACGCACGCTAACTCTGGAACGATGATCGATTCCAGAGTAGGTATATAATCATACCGATCTTCCCACATTTGGATATAGTGTGACCAGAATCTCGGCCAATCCGTATGCAATTACTGTAAGTCGATTCTATGATGATCATCCAACACCTTAGGTGCCACGGGAATCGGTTGTCGGGATCCAAATTATCGTAATACTCTGTCTGAATGGTGTATCTCCACGATCGCAAAGTTGACCAATGGGACATTCACAAGGCAAGCGTTTGGATTTTGCAAGTATTCATCCAGAATTACTGCTCGAATTGTCGGATCCTCGTATGGTGTCCATTGAAACTATATGAATATGATAGAAATATTAGTTATATACATAATACTAAATACTAAATACGAATTGACTATCTCATTATGTATATCTATTTTATTTAATACTTACTTGTGCTTCCAACCGTTGGTCTAATAGAAGCAGTATATCTTCAAGAGAGGTAGGTAATCCAACATAACTTGTAGAATGGTTCCACCTAATTAAATAAAATTTTAGCATACGATTATATTTTAAATCTATGTAATAATTGTAAAATCTAATATAAAATTTACCTCATTATGAGTGAGAATGTATATGGGTGGCCCACTCGAGGACGTAAAAATGGAAAGCGAAACCGTGCCCATGATTGCAGTAGTGATAGGCAACCTCTGATTTTTACTTTATTCGGTCGCATCGCCCCGCACATTTCCCGGTACAATGCTGCCAACACGACAGACCCCCAACTAATTCACTAGCTGCTCTAAAATCAACGAGTTTTAGCAGCCATCTCAGATGTACAAGGTTTCGTGACAAGTCCGACATCAGATAACCTCCAATTATCTCAAGAATGTATTCCTGAGCATATCATATTCTTTATAGTTCGGTAGAATCATCATCTGGCTCCAGGAATGTGTCTCGTAACTAGCCCATCTCGATCGACCTCCGTTAATATTATCCGGAATAGCACCCAAAGCTCGTAGCATACCGCTTCTCAATCACCAGATTGAACGGACCTGGTGACTGCGTATCCATCCACCGGCAATCCCAATTGCAAATTCACGTCTTCCAAAGTGATAGTACACTCTCCACATGGAAGATGGAATGTGTGCGTATCGAGTTTCCACCTCTCTATCAACGCACTAATGAGTTTCGGGTCCAACTTGCACCCCCGACCTATTGTTGCCACGTGCCAAAAACCCGCTTCTCTCAAGTAATTCTCTATCAACGGTGATGGAGGACCAGAAATATTACGTATATAGCATTGCAATATCCGATCTACAGTCTTTTATAAGAAATAATAAAATAAAAATTATTTAAAATTGCATAAATGAAAAAATCTTAAATAATATTTAAAAATTAAATTTAACACTTACCATTTTTATTTGTTCGACGGATATGTGTTTATCATCGAGACGAATTAATTCTCCGGCCATTGCTAACACGATCAAATTTTTTTGATTTAAAAAAATAAATTCAAAAAAAAAATAGAGCTTTTTCGAAAAAAAATTAAAGAGAGCTTTAAGAGGAATTTGAGAGAATATTGAAAGATTGAAGATGGAAAGGATTTAAGTGTGAAAAAATCAAAGGGGGAGTTTTATAGTTTTTTTTTTTGACCGTTGGGGGGTTACCAACGGTAAAAAAATTAGCCGTTGGGGGGTTATAGCAGACACGGGGACAAAGCGCTTCCTTGAGGAAGCATTTTCCTGCTTTATCCCCTGACAACGCGCTGACTTGGACGCGTTTTGGGGGAAATTGGCCCATTCCGGTAATTAATTTAGGACTTGGCCCATTTCTGTAATTTTGAATATAAAGGGGCTTTTATTGATAATTTACCCCAATTTCTCAGCAAAAAAAAAAATTGCAACGTCTCTTACTGTTTCCTAATTCTTTAATACAAATATAAAAGAGGAAGCCAAGCAAGCAAATACGCAAATAATAAGTTTTAGGTTAATTCTTTAAATTTTAAAATATTTAGAATTATATTTTAATAATAAATACAATAAAATAAAAAATATTTTAATTTACATTTGGTATTTTTAATGAAACAGATATATTATTTTTAGCTCATTTTAAGTAAGGAGAAAATAATGGTGTAAACTTTGGTATAAACATAATTTGTTGTACCACTAATTCATTTATTATTATTTAAATATTAAAATTAAACCATGTTAAAAACAATAAAATTGAATAATATACAAAATCAGTGATTAAAAAATTTGTAGAATATCATTATATTAATTTTTATAAATATATAAACTTGAAATCAACAAATTAAAATGGTCAATTTAAATCTTGTTTGTTCTTCAATTATTTTATAGGAAGCACATATTGTTTTTAATATTATTAATTTAAATATAAATATAATGATTTAAAATTTTTATTCAAACGAATAAAATACATTACACTTATAATTATAAAAATAATTTTTATTTCTCATCTAAAATACACACAAAATATTATTATAAAATGTCTCAAAAATGACTCGCATATGTAAATGAGTAATTTTTTAATTGAACAAAAAATTATATAACTTTTTTACTTTTTTATTTTTTTTTGAAAGAAAACATAGAAAAACAATTAAATTAATCCATCAATATGCGAGAAACCCATTTGTTTTACCGACACAAAAATCAGCTCTGAGCTCCTTAGGCGCTTCAATAAACACATGCACATCTTCTATCCTATTAGAAGCCATCTTAACAATACGATCAACCACTTGATTTTTTTTTTAAATAATTGTTATAATTTGACATAAATTAGAACTTAAGTTTTCATTTTTGTATAAATATGGAATTAATGCACATTTATTTATTATTTAATAATAAATCTTCAACTTTTTACTTACTCTAATAAACGTGATTCAAATTAGAACTGATTCACAAGCATAAAAAACTTCCCATTTTTTATCCAACCTTTCTATATATGATCTAATATTTGAATTTATTAAATGATGCACCAAATAAATATTCAACCATTTAATGAGTATTTTGAAAAGCATTTTTAATTGTCCACTTAGATCTATTCTGAAAACAAAAATTAAAGATTATTTAATGAATTGGTTATGATTTAAATTGTTTTCAATTCATAATTATATATTAAAGAAAAAATAATAATAACATTTCATTATTAAAAAACCATTTCCATGATAAATCAACAAATGAATTTTGGATTGAAATAAGAAAATAGATAGAATCACATATTTACCTTCAAAATCAGTTATCATGTTTTAAAAATTAAACTTATATATTATTATATTTTAATTTTGCATCATGTAATTAGTGAAATGATACAACTTTTTTAAAAACAATCTAAATATAATTTAATTAATAAATATAATAAACTCGTACATCGTATGGATAAGAAAACTTGTTTATTCCTGTACTTCACTTCGTTATGAACTCAACTCTTGGCCTAATGACATTCAGTGTTCATGCTGTGAGTTTGAAATATACAGACAATCATTGACAAGAAGTGAGTTGATAATGATTTACTCTGTCATAGGTAAGTCAATTGTAAAGATATAAAAAAAAATCTTATTATAAAACTATATCACGAGTTAATCAAATACTAATTTAATTTAAAAATCTAAAAACTTTTTTTAAATAACAAATATTTTTAAAATATTTCCATCTTTTAAAATTTTTATATAATATATTTAAACAAAATAACTTAAGCCACTATTTTAAAAAAACTCACTTAAATATCATTTTATATATTCTTTATATAAAAACTAATTATATATATATAAGTACGAGTGTGAAGGAACTCTTCAACAGACTAATATAACATTTATTGTCCATTATATTAATAAATTTATCATTTTAAATATATTTTTGTTTATTTGCAAAATTATCACATTTATAAATAAAAATTTTAATTTTAATAAATATTTGGTTATAAGAAAATATAAAATATTTATAAATAACTTATTATTTTGAATAATGTTCCTTTGTCTTAATTACATAAAATTGTATATTCATGATAAAATGCTGTAATTATGATATAAAATTTTTTATTATCAAGAAATAGATAAATAAATTTTATGTTCAACAAATTGAGTAGTTAAAAATATATTATTTGAAAAATTAATAAACAATTAAATGCATTGAAAACAGTTGATATAAAAGTTAATAACGTGTCTTGTTATGCTTATGGAAGTATCCGGCCATCATTATTTTATGAAACAAGTAGTATTATTAGGAGTCGATACGGGGAATTGGATATTGTAGAAGACAACATTAACATTTCCCATTTGCCTACTCAAACTAGGATGGTTTCCTGATTATTCCTACACTGTTTCAGACCAGAAAAGGTAATTATACAGTCAAATCCAGAGAAAACTTGGAAGAGGCAAAATATAGAACAAAACAGTCCCAGTAAGAAATGAAAAGGCCTCCTCCACAATCATTTCAGTATAAATAAGAATCTTAGCCCTATGTCGACTGCTTTCAAGGTTTAACCCTTTGCCCTCATGGAACTATGTCTTTAAGCTTAAACAGCCTGCGCAACAGGTTCGGCTGAACTCGACGCTTCTTGGCTGAAAATAAGGACGCCAAAAGAACCCCGATTTAGCAGAAAGGAATTATCTTAGTGAGGGCAGCCACCCACACGAGCAAAAAAAGTAAAAATGTAGGGATTGCTTTACCTTTGAATTCCTTCTCCAACTTCCATTCTGAAAAAGTTGCCAATCTTCACTGGTGAGCCAACTTCCTTTGATACATTATCCAAAATTGTCTGGCACAAGGTATAAGTTTTAATCCACTATTTTACTTTTAAAAACCATATGCACATGCGCAATCACACGTATTACTAGTCAACAAGTGTTTTAATGCACTCAAATCTTTACATCGTGTATAGACAGAACGTTCCCCATAGGTTGATACAAGTGGAACCACATTGAAGTGAGTGCACCAACAACTACTGGGTACAAAGCTTCAAGGCGAGACTAACTTTGAAAGTCTCAACCTTTTGATACCCTCTTTTTAGCCCCTTTGAATTCCCAATCCCATGAGCAAATAAGAAGAGCTATGAGTTTCATATTAGTTAAAAGCAAGTTTAAGTTTGAAATACAACAGAGAGGATACCTTGATACTTAAAGAATCATTTAAGAAATACTTTTGCTCCATAAAAACAACCTCCTCAAAGTATTTACGCAGACGACCATCAACCATTTTCTCTATGGCCATCGGAGACTTTCCAGTACTTATGGCCTGACATAAAAATAAATCAGAATCCATAGAAATGAAGTTTAAGACCAGGATAGTCACATTACATTGTATATGATGCATCAAAATAAAACTAATTCCAAATATTATGCAAGAGATTACATGTTGACATGTATTTTGCAGATATATCCAAGAAGGTTTTGCATTTTCTAAGGCTTTATATCTGTAAGTTGCTATTAACTACAAAGGACAGCTATCACGCTAGTAAATGGGAATCGGATATTATTTTACATATGCAAACATTTCTGTCGTACAAAATCTTCTCCACAGACCCAATAAAATCTTCTCTTCCATTATGAATGGAACAAAAGCATAGAAATCATGGTTATTAAAGCCTGCCCCCATTATTGTTAGATGTCCATTCATTATTATTAGATTAGTTTATTATTATTATTTTATTAGGAGAGGTATTAGGAGATTTCATTTATGAGTATTTTATATCTTTAGGAGATCTTTAATTAAAAGTATCTTTATGGTATTAGGGTTTAAAAGTCTTTCTTTCTTTAGAGTCTTTGTTTTAATTTCCTTAGCTTATAAGTTTTTTATTCAAATAAGTAAACCTATGTAACCTCTATTTAAAAGACTAATTGAGAGAAATAAAATTAAGTAAAAATTTATTCCAATATACCGAGGTTTAAGACTCGAGCTTAAAGAGTCTATGGTTTGGAATTCCCTTTGACGAGTTCCACATGTTCGTCATAGGTTATTCATGAGGAAGAAGTAAAAATAAGGGAAAGAGCCTGGCTAAGACAGTTTGCCTATGAATGTCTGCTCAATAGGTGAAACCTTTCAATAAATGAATATATATACCATAAAGAGTTACCATCTAAAAGGCTTAATTATATATGAAATGTCCACTTTGAACTTGTAACTAATAAACCACACATGACAAGACCTAGTCTAAAGGGTCTTACCCAATAATACACATGGGTTGAATTCCCACCAAAGCACTTATGTGACTTCACTTGACGCAATTTAGCAAAGGAGTCTACTGGTTTGCAATAGATCTTTATCAAAAACTTTGACCAGGTATAGACCCCTTCCAGATAGGGACTTCAGAACAGCAGTCCACCACTATGGCTAGTCCAGGTTTAAGAACCATACCAACAAGACTCCCTGGTCACCTCCTTTGCTAGTGTCAAAGGTTGTTCCCATAGATGAAAATTAAAGTTTTGGCATAATTCAAATTTGCAAACAATAGAGGCAACTGAGAATGGAATTACAGGTACCTGAGACTTCAGAATCTCGCGTTCATTGTTAAGCACATCAGAGGTCACAAGTTCCTTTGTCAAGAACAATGGCTTCGCTGCCACAATATGCATTGCTAGCTCTGAGCCAACCTTTTGGAGGGCATCCAATTGAGAAATCTCATTCTCAACTTCAAGAGATAAAATTCCAGCAATTCGACCCAAACCTACATCCACATTAAAAATTATTATATCTTTTGTTGTGCCAAATTCTATTTGCCTTGCAAGGAATTAACATTACAACTAAGATAACACGTTGAAAAATGGGGGAGAAATGCACTCTATGTCTGTGCGGGCAGGGGCAAGCATGCTGGCTAACAAACAACACAATAACACCACGAAACAAACCTGGTTGAGGACATCTATGGAGGTAAGCAGAAACAACTCCATGCGAAGATGTTGACATCACAACACCCCTCCTGAGTTTTATATTCTCTCCCATCATTGCAGCCACTTCTGTAACTGCATTTTGAATGGTTGTCTCCCCACTAATTTTTGGATGGTCAAGATTTAATTTTAAGTCCTGGTAGCAATTGAATAATCAAGGAGCTTCAAGACATGGCAATTCCCGTTATAGTTGCAAAAAAGTGGGAGAGGGGAACAGGTATTTGATACATACTCAGAATAAAATGCCAACATAAGTACCTTATGCTAACCTACCAAACCTTTTATTCACTGGTTTGATGGGGAAACCAATTAGTGTTTCATGACATCTGTAAACAAGAATGAGTTCATAATAAATGTTTTAAAGCACATATGATTACCTTTTACAACCATAACAAGAGAATTCACTCAGAAACGAAAACCAAAGTTGGTTCTTTGAATTTTGAAGAGATTAGACAAAAATGCATCGCTACTTAATACAGTCCATTTTTCCATACCCCATAAAGAACTTCAGAATTGTATCCCTAGATGAGGTCCTATAAAACTGATTCTTATAGATCACAAAGATTGAAGATAGAGTGAAACCGTAAAAGAATCTTCCAACCTATAAATATGTACTAAGACATTGTTTTACATGGAAAAGGGTAAAAGCAAACAACATATCTCATGCCAATACAAAAAGAAATAATAACAAGCTTTTGAATATAAATTTCTCACCTCTAAACACTCAGGCCCAAATGAGAAAACCCCAGGAATCTGTTGGGAAGAGTTTTGGACAAACAAAGCTTTCTTTGCCAATGCCAAAGCCTGTATGAAACACAATATTAGAAATTTACAAGCAACGATGCAGTACCAATAAAAGTAACAACAGTAGCATACAAGAAAGGGAAACAGAGCAAAACTTTCAAGAATAGGCTTCAAATGGGAATTTTTGCGCTAACAAGAAAATCATTAACCCCTTTAACTCCCACTAACCAAGTACTCAAAAATTTCATTCCTTGCAACGAAATCCGTCTCGCAATTAAGTTCAATTACAGCAGCCTTGCCCTCAAGTTGAGCCAGAGCAAGCAGACCCTCAGTAGCAGTCCTTGACGACTTTTTCATGGCCAAAACCTTTCCTCTTTTCCTCAATTCTTTCTGTGCAGCCTCTGCATTCAATTCAAAATCATAATCCAAAATGATTTGATATAAACCAATTCTAAAAGGGAAAAAATAACATCAGAGAAAACCAAAAAAAATCAGGCTATTTTCTATTGAATACCAATATCCCAATTGCAATCAACAAGAGAAGCCTTGACATCCTTTATGGGAGCACTCGTTCTTTCCCTGAGTTGCTTGATAAGGCTCATTTGCTCAGCAGAAGAAGCTGCCTGAGAATTGAATCTTCTCGAAACCCAATACAAATAAGCAGTTTTTGAGGCTTTGGTATCTGTAGATTGAGCAAAGGAGGTTCCTTTGGTTGCCCAAGTAGAGTACCCATGTCTGCTACAAGTACTCAGCCTGGTGTTGTACAATAAGATCCCAAGCGGTTGCTTTGCATTTCTGAAGAAAGCCATTTTCTATGTCTAATATTTTTGCTGCAAATAACGACAGTTACAAAAGAAATCCATAAAAAAAAAGAAAAAAAAGAAAAGACGTAAACAGAAAAACCAAGAGTTCCTGTTTGAAGCAGGGTTTAAAGGTTTTAAGAGGATCAAAAAGTATTGGTAAAAGGATTCAACTTTGTACATGTATATCTTTAAAAACAGAAAAGAGAGGCTACCTTTGAATGAAACGAGTGGATTTGCAAAGATAGAGAAATGGAACACTGAAAATTGATGAAACTCTCTAAAGTCTAAACGAGTACGAAGTATAAACCTGAGTTTCAGCTTTAGATGGTTTGGAATGTGGAAGCTGGAACTGGGTGGAGAAGACTGGATCGAATGGGCTTAAAACCCAACTCAATTGTCCGAGGCGAACCCTAATTTGATGCAGACACTATGTTTCATTTGTTTCCAAAAATTTGATCAGCTAAAGCCATGGAATTCAAATCAAGCAAAAGTAATATATGCTCATTATTATTATAGGTTGTTTATGATATCCATGTTTAGAATTATTTATAGTCTTTTCTTAATCTTAGATAAGAGGATAATATGTTTTAATGCACTCAAATTTACATTTTTCTACATTATCGATATCAAATAAAATTAAATCAGCTTAAATAATTTTAGATAATATTGAAATTTTGGAATCTTCCTGTAATCTTGCTCAAACTATGTACTATGTGAAAATTATTTAATTTGGTGGAGTTTAGTTTTGTATTTTTTGAAATAATTAATTTTAATATTTATATTTTTAAAATTTAAATTTTTAATCTTGATTCAAATAGAAATAATTAAATTTATTTGATGAAATTTAATATTGTTCTCCTAAATTGGTGACTTCATTTTTGTTATGTAATTTGATTACTTTTAGACTTATTCGAGTTTTAATTATAACTCAAGTAATAATTATTAAATTTATTAATTAAAATAAAGTAAATTTTTCTTTGAGGATTATGTGGAAATAATAATATGACATTGATAGGATCTATGTAAAATCAATAAGTGATTGTTTTACATAGTGGTCCAATAACTAAAAATAAGGCGCATCAAATTAAATTGAAGCTTAATCTTTTTGTCCAATACTTTATTTCTAGTCATATTAAATTGAGGTCAGAGGAAGTTTATTAGACGAAATTGTTCATTTTTGTAAACTTTTTATTTTAGGGAAGTACCACTTTTTTACAAAATTTTTATTTTTGGAATTTATTATTATTTTAGTATTTTTTTCTCCAAAAACTTATATTTTTTCTTATTCATTTTTAAAAACTTTTACCTTTTTTACAATAATTTTAAACTAGTGGCAAACTTTAATAATATTTATCTACACCTTATGACAAGTTTGGTGTCACTATAAAGAACACATAAGATTTTTCAGACAGCATAAAACAACAATTAAAAAGGGAATTTATAATTTTCTTTCAATTTTTATATCGGTAACTTTTTAGGACAACTTTTCCTTTTTCTCAATTCAATACCACTTTACCAAATTGGCAAATTGGGGAACTCAGGTGGGCTTGGATTAAGTTTTTTCTGGATTTAGATTTTTTTAGATTAAAACTTTTTGAGTGCTAAATTTTTTTCGGACTCGAATTTGGATTAAATCGAGTAGGCTTGACGGACTTAAATAATTTTAAATTTTCTAAGTTATAAATATTTTAATTTCTAATTTCTAATTTATTTTACTTTTATACGATGACAACACAATTCAGATTTGTCTTATAAAAAACATAAATTAAATATTCAATAGAGTTGTTTTATATAAAAATAATTAAGTTGCTAATTGTATGTAAAATTTATTATGTAATATGTATATTGATTGACGAAAATATCTTTTATTGTTTATTATGATATTATATTGATAACTGAATAACTTTTATCATTATTATTAAATTTATAAACCTAATACTCATATTCCAAAATACTTATTCTAAAACTCAAATATGTTATACCAATCCCAAACCCAAACCCAACACTCCAATACAATTTGTAAAAGTTAAAATCCAATTCAAAATATAATTTAATAAAAAACAATATTTTATTAAGATGTTAAATTTGAATAATATATTATGTATTAGTAATTATAGACTTGTATTGTAATATACTAAATTATCGATGCTACATATTTATTATAATATTGTTATGGTGTTCTCCATTACCTACCCGCTACCTGGTTACCTGACTTAGACAAACCCGATCCCTTTTACTCCAATAATGATAGCATGCATAGTTTGCTTACATGGGTTTGCATGTGGTGGGTTCGCATCCTTACATGAGCTCGCCCGTGGTCAGTTTGCATCATCATGCAAGCGAACTCACACTTAGAGAACACGTGTTAATCTTAGGATAGGGTATGTGTTGGCATGCATGGGGGCCTACTTAGGACATCACATCCAGGAACTGTATTATATAAATAGGAAAATTAGCCTCCTTGAGGGACAGGAAAACAAAAACACTCAATAATTTGGTGCGGTGAGCATGGGCAGACTTCTAACCATCAGAAAATTAGAAAATCAAGATGACTCACCCTAACGAGAATTTCCCTAGTAACTTCCCATCGGACCAAGTTCAAGGTTCTAACACCAGTAATCAACCCCGAGAGATTGACCTTCTCATTGGCTGGTTTGCTGATCGGCTAGAAAACTTAAGCAACTCAGACCAAGGAGGTGCTTCTAACTCTTTTGATCTCAATGTTCCATCTGGTTAGGGGCCATCCTTTCCCTGTGATCAAAGAGCATCGCCGCAACAATTGTTTGGTTTACAGGAACAACTAAGATTAATGGAAGAACAAATGACTCAGTTGAGTACTAGGTTTGAGCAACAATAATTGTTTCATCAGGAGCTGCTCAAATAGAATAAGGAATTGGGGAGAAAGATGCAGTTCGACCATTATGATATCTAGGACAATATCGTGCCTCTCTAGTAGGAGGTTGTTGAAGTACATGCAAAGTCATGGCAAAATGAGATGGATGCTTTGCATAGGGACGTTCAAGCATTACACCTTGATGTACAAGACATGGATTAGTTGTTTTGTTCCAACAACCCTTTTGTCTCCAAAGGTTGCAGCTATGAACCTACCATCGAAGTTTAAAGTACCGAAGGAAATGTTCAAAGGAAGAAGGGATCCAAGAGCACATCTCATGCAATATAATGATTACATGAATGTGTTAGGAGCTTCTAACGTGGCTAAGTGTAAGGCTTTCTCGACAACTCTAAGAGGAAGCGTGAAGGATTGATATTTATCTTTGCCACAAGGTTCTATTCAAAGCTTCTCATAGTTGAGTCAAATATTTTTGGGTAGGTTCCGTGCCCAATAAGCACTACTATGAGATTAATGTTAATTATTCAAAGAGATGGAGAATCTTTATAGGATTATGTAAAATAATTTTGCAACACCTCTAACTCGTCTCTTTCGTCGGATTAGGGTTTCAAAGTATTACAGCACACAATGAAATAAATGGCAACACTAAATCCTTTCAAATATTAATTTAAATATTAAATATTCAAACTACATATCATTAATAGCATATTTACATTTATGGACCTTAAATCGAGCCTACGAGGCCTTAAAAATAGTTTAGGAACAATTAGAGACCAATTTGAATCAAATTAGAAAAATATGGAAAAACTTGAAAATTTTGGAAACAGGGGTCATATGGTCGTGTGATGAGCCTAAACCGTGTGGCTCAGAAATGTGGCCATGTGGTCGAACCTTGTACCATTCAAAGTATGGATCACACAGTTGTGTTGCAGCCTGTGTACAAATTTAAATAAGGTCATACAGTCGTGTCATCAGGCTGTGTAACTCTCTGTGACCATGTGGGCAAACCTGCACCTAAAAATCAAAATCAGACACAACCGTGTAGTGTGACCGTGTGTGGCACACGACAGTGTGACAACCCTTGTCCCAAGCCTTGTGCTCTTAAAATTGCTTCCAAAACAAGGCAAAATAACATCAATTTCCTTAGGTACCAAGCCAAAACCAAATCAGCCTTAAACATGCTTTCAAACACATGTAATCAAGCCTAAAACATATCAAATCATTCAACCTAAGTGCCTAACCAATATGCCATCATTTGACACCACAAATCATACACTAAACCAATATGCCATCATTTGGCACCACAAATCATACACTAAATCAATCCAATTTCAATGCTACAAGTTCATTCATTAAACATATATCAAACATACCATTTTAACCATACCATTCACATTTCATTCTAGCATATCCTATTTACTTTCAAGAGGCATAAAAAAAGTGGCCAAAGACATATATACATAGACATTTACAAGCCAACACTAAAGTCATATATATACAAATAAGTTAAAAGTAAGTTCAAACCACATCATATTTGTAAAACCAAATTTTAATACTACATTGTAATAAGCTTAAAAATAATAAATAAATAATAAAACACTAACACGCTAGTCGTAATTGTGGTCTCAAAACTATTATTTTCGACACCATTGAAAACAATTGTTATAGGTTTTATGCAGCCACATTGAATACGAAGAAATTGGAGAACCAATAGGCTATTGATGCCTTTATCATAGGAGTTCAAAGCAAGCATGTTCAGTACTCATTTACTGATAATAGACTGCAGAGTTTAGCATACTTATATGAGAGGGTGCATTAGTTTGTTGAGGCGGAAGAAATCAAAAGACTAGCTCGCAACACCTTTCAGAGGGATGGTAGGCAGTTTAAGGGTCATCAGAGTGTATGTGGCCAACAAGGCCTCTCTTCTCAGAGCCTACGGGTCTAAGGTGGGGGACAATAGAGGAATTATTCACATAATGAATCACCAAGGGCATTCCAGAAGCCTCAAGGAGAACACATGAGAAAGTATGTTCCCCATGGAAAATTTAAAGCTTACACTCCTTTAAATGCTTCTCGTACCTATATTCTTAACCAGGTGAGAAGCTTGGGAATTTTGTCGAGTCCACCACCTATGCGACCTAGTCAGTATGTGATGAGAGAGGAAATGATCCTATGGTCGTGATAGTAACTATTGTTGGATTCGAGGTTAAAAAGATTTTGGTTGATAGTGGAAGTGTTGCAGAGGTTTTAACTTGGGACGCATATCAGAAGATGGGGCTGAAGAAATGCGTACCAATAGGGATGGCGAACATATTGCTACAGAATACATTTAATTTTTTGTGGCAGACCATCCTATGAAAAAGACCTTTATATGACTTTGCTAATCATCCAGTTGAGGTAAAAGGATGTATTACTCTACCTGTTACCCTTGGGGATGGCAAACATATTACTACAGAATACATTCAATTTTTGTGGCAGACCATCCTATAACTTACAATGCCATTTTTGGGCATCCTATTATGAGAATGGTTAGAGTGTTAATTGCTACCTTTTGGATGAAAATCAAATTTCCTACCAAAACGGGGGTAGGATTCATGAAATCTGACCAGCGGTTAGCCAGACAATGTCATATGTTGTCGGTTAAACAGACTCGCGAGCAAGAGTTACAAGGTTAGAGTTCGCAGTAGGTGGAGGTGGCTAGTCATGTTTTAGATTTGAATAGTTTGGATGTTAGAAGCGAGGAAAGAGTTTGCAAGCCAGAGGCAACAAAGGTCATAGAAACTCTGCAATTATTTTATGATGACATAGAAAGGTTGGTAAGGATTTCATCAACATTAGTTGAAGTGGAAAATAGGGACTTAGTATAGTGCTTAAGGGATAATTCGAATATTTTTACATAGTCAATAGCGAACATGCCTAGTGTGGACCCACAGGTATTGTACATTGGCTGAATTTGTCTCCCAAAGCCAAGCCAATTAAGTAAAAAAGGAAAAAAGTTTGCTCCATAAGTTGTGGAGGCCATCAAGTAGGAAGTTGGAAAATTACTTTCAACGGGGTTTATTTGGGAAGTGACATGCCCTGACTGCTATCAAACGTTGTTATGGTAACAAAGGCTAACGACAAATGGAGAATGTGCATTGCCTTTACCTGTTTTAATAAAGCATGCCTAAAAGATAGTTTTCCTTTGCCATCAATTGACAAATTAGTGGATGGTTCAGCGAGTTACAAGTTCATGAGCTTCATGGATGCATTCACAGGGTATAATTAAATTTCTATGGCTCAGAAAGACCAGGATAAGACTATTTTTTTTACAGAGGAAGGTTTGTTCTGCTACCAAGTTATGCCTTTTGGGTTGAAGAATGCATAAGCAACCTATCAATGACTGGTTAATAAGATTTTTAAGGAGCAGATTGGTTGCGATATTGAGGTTTATATAGATGATATGTTAGTGAAGAGTACTACTTTGAGGGGGCATATTGAGGATCTGATTGAAGCTTTCGCTATTTTACGAGCTTATAACATGAAGTTAAATTTAGAGAAGTCTGCTTTTGGAGTAAGAGTAGGCAAGTTTTTGGGTTTTATGGTTTCAAAAAAAGATATAGAGGTGTACATGGGTATATGGCACGATCGTATGCTTTGTGTGATTTAGGTGTCAATTGGTAAACATGACCACAATTAGTTACATAGCCGTCTGACCCTAGATTACACGACATCAGTTTGTAGCATGGCTTGGGGATGCAGCTGTGTGGTTCTACTCCACACGGCCTTAGCCTATCACACGGCCTATCTACACAACCGTGTGACCCTTATTTTGTATTTTTTCCTCCTTTTTTTGAAATGTTTCAAATGAGTCATTGTTTTGTTTTAAATTGTTTTAGAGCTTCTATAAGCTTGATTTAACCCCGATAATATATATGAATAACATGTTTTTGATTATATGTTTGATGATTAACATTTTTTAGAGAAATTTTACATTAATATATCATTATATTGTTCTGCTATGTGTCGTAACATCCCTAAACCCTAATTCGATAACGGAGATGGGTGAGGGGTGTTTCACATAATTTGATTTTTAAGGAACCAGTGTTGCAAGTTCAGTAAAAAGAGGCACATCATACATTAAAAGACTATGTCATGCGTAACTTAAATGTTGTGTGAGGCAGTATCAACAAGATGATGGTCAATGCCAATAATTTTGAGGTTAAGTCTATAATGATCCAAAGTAATTTGCATTTCCAGGGTTTGATGAACGAAGACCCTAAATAACATCTTAGGTGATTCTTAACCTTGTATGATACTTTTAAATATAATGGAGTATTTGATGACGCTACTCGTCTTCAGGTCTTCCCCTTTTCATTATATGATGACTCTTTCATGTGGTTAGATTCGCAGCCAGTAGATTCCATTAGAATGTGGAAGGTATTCGCCAATTGATTTCTCGTAAAGTATTCCCCACCAAGTAAGACGGTGAAAAATAGGATGAACATCACCAAATTTCAGCAGTTAGAAGGGGAATCACTCCATGAGTTGTTGGAGCTCTTTAAACTTATGCTACATAAGTGCATTTTCCATGGTCTTAAGGATTGGTTGCAGTTACAGATTTTCTATAATGGTTTGGGTGGAAATTAATGTCTAATTTAGGTGGAGTGTCCATGGGGGTGTTCATGTTTAAAACATATGTTGAGGGTTGCCAACTTATCGAAGACATGGTAATGAATTCTTACATGTGGCTGACTGGTCAGTGCAGGTATAGAGTTAAACCGCCGACTGTGAATACAACCAATGGTGAGGATAAGTTTCAATAAATCCTCGAGAGGCTTAACAACTTCAAAATTAACTTGAATAAACCTTAGATTCTTGACCAACACTTGTATGTGGTACTTCATGTAGGTAGAGAGAATGAAAATATTGTTTGGGGTAATAAGAGGGAAATTATGCCAAGGTAAACTATATAGGTAATAGGGATGGTAACCCCTATTCGCATACTTAGGTGGCGTGATAATCCTAACCTTAAGTGGGAAAGAAACCAAGATAGGCCTCCAACCAAGGGACGAGAAATTTTAACCACCTTTGGCAAGCTCCTCCATACCAACCTTCGTAATCTTTTTGGCCCCAAAATGAAGAGAGAAAACCCATCATTAGTAATGACCCTTTAATTACCATTACGGTGAGAAAGCTTGATGAAAGGATGCATTCGATGCACGTGACTATGCATCAAATGCAAGGTCAAATCGAGAAATTACTCCAAGCATTGCAATCAAACATCAACACGAGTATCCCTAGTAATATTGAGAATAACCTTAAGCGGGAAGGTAAGAAGCATGCGAAGGCTATTACTCTTCATTTGGGAACAATAGTGAGAGGCCTGGTTAGGCAAACTACTGTGGTAGTGGATGATGAGGATGATACCCCAATTCCTAATGTTGAAAAAGGGTAAGTAGATATGACCACGCCACGGTGTATGAACGCCGATAAGAGAATCAACACAAAATATCAAGAATTAAGGTGGCTTAAGTGCAAGTGTGATTGGTCAGTTATAATATTAGTAAGTGTTACAATGGAAAACTTTGAATATTCCAAGGATCGAACCCAAGAGAGATTGGATGATAAGGTGACTAAAAATATAATGCGTGCAACTAAGAAGTCTAGCTAGCTAATTACAAAGTGTCATATTATGGAAAATCATCGTCAAATAACTACACTGAGTTACACCTGAAATGACTAAATCGAATAACAGAAAAAAGTGCACAAATATCAATTCAATGAAATCAAGTGGTTAGTTGATATCCATGTTTCTAGTCAATTCTTGGATTAAGGATCTAAATTACTCAAACTCCTAATTGGTTCAATTTTACCTTTTGATCATTATTTTAATCAATTAGACTATTTATCCTGATTTATCTCTCGACCTTGCTAAACTAAATCGGGACAATTGAATTAGTTCGCAATAGAATCTCCTCTCGGTTTCATCTATCTAAATTTTCACCTAGAGGCATCAATTTTAGGTTTTTAAATTTATTCGATTTAGTCTATTTTTTATGATTTAGTCCCTGACCCAAAAACTAACCATGCAACATTTCAATCAAAAAACCACCATAAGATTTAGTGACTATCCATCACCAAGATACAAATATCAATTGAGTTCATGCTTAAATGATTCATCAAAGAAAACATAAAAAGGCAAGGTTGAGAAAATCTTAGTGACACTTTAGAGAATTTTTGCTAACTAACTAAGCTAAGAAGGGAAAAACTGAAAACGTAAAAATGGTGAAGGGAAAAATAAAAGAGAGCTAAAAAAATGATAAAGATGGCTGTTTTATGTTTGGCATCAAGTGTGCCTTTCAATGGAAAATTTAGTTCGAAAATGGTTTTCTTACACAGCAGAAAAATAAAATTTTGAAAATCGAGTCGGTTTGTGATATTTATAACAATAAAAATTTTCCCAAAATAATACATGTGTTTTGGGCTAGAGAGATCCTAGGCATTTCTGGCTTTCAACCGAACGACCTTTTTTGCTATTATTGTAACACCCTTAACCTGTCTCCGTCGCTGGATTAGGGTTACAAATCATTACCGAACAGTCGAAACATTATTTAACATTATATCATTTAATAAATTTATCTCATTCAAAAAACCTATCAAAGATATGCATTTGGTTCCTAAATCGAGCCTTCGAGGCCCTAAAAATAGCTTAGAAGCAATCCAAGACTAATTTGAAACAAAATAGAAGATTTAAGAAAAAGATACAAAATTTGAAAACAAGGGTCACATGGTCGTGTGACATAGCCCAGGCTGTGTAACAATTGAACAAAAGGACACACGACTGTGTCCCAGCCTGTGTCTCCACCCGTGTAATTCACTGAGTTGGGTCACACGATTGTGTCGCAGGTCATGTAACTTTCTGACTTGCAACACATTGCAGTGTCGCAGGCCCTGTGCTAGGCCGTGTAACTCATTGACTTAATACACTAGGAATTTGCAAATGACACACGACTGTGTAGCCAGGCCGTGTATGTCATACAACCGTGTGATAGCTCGTGCCCCTGGCTGTATGATCCATAAATTGACCCTAAAACAAGCCATTTCAAGGCCAAAACACACTTAACCATCCATTCCATTTGTGCACACATTCAATTGACCTAATCCTCAATCAAACACTTATAAACATACCATTTCAAACATCCTAATTCATCTAACCAATATGCCATTCAAAGGCACCACATTTGTGTCAAAACATCATTGATCAAATCAAAACAACATAACCATATTTCAAGCATAGAACCTAGTTCTTTTATATACCAAATAATATCACATATGACCCTTTACATGCCATTACAAACATACCAAAAAGGATCTTATATACAAGCACTTAAAAGTGGCCAAAATGACCTAACTTGGTAAGGTATTAAAGTCAATCAAACCAAATATAAACTTCAAAGCATATGCATACCAAAACATCCATTACACATTTAGGAAATACCATTACAAAAGTTTCTATACATGTCATTTATAACCTTGGCCAAAATACATAACAACTACCGAAATGGTTGCTAGATGGTGTGATTGATCCTCGACAAGATTTCAACCAGTTGAGCTTCCAACAATCTATAAAACAAAGGAAAGTAACTACATAATCAATGAGTTCTTAGGAAGCTCGTATAAACTCAAACATAACTTACGATATCCTTAGCACAAACTATAAAATATGCATAATGTCATTACCAAGACCATAAGCTTAGTAAAAGCCTATACTAGCACCATTAAATTCTCAAGTTAGTAGGTTCATCCATGATACATATGAGTTTAAACATATAGTAAGTAGATTTCATATACACATCATTTAATTCATCAACCTTTTCATAAGATCATGAACCATTTCATTTATATACTTACCATGCCATTTCCTTTACTTACTTATTGAACCATCTAGAATTACATCGGATACATGGGAATGCTTACACATAGTGTGTCTTTCCATATAACCGTAACCTTTCCTTTTTAATAATGCTTACACGAGCTATGAAATGGGCCTACTCATACGAGCTATGGGTCAGAATGTTAGATATATAATGTTGCTCACACGAGTTGTGGAGAATCCACAACAAATACAGGACCTCGGCCATCAGTAGGACATTCAAGACCAGTATCAGAAACATGAAATCCCTAATGACATGTCATTCGTATCCTAAGAATTCTAAAGGTTCAAATGGGATTTGTTATCCGCCAATTACTCAAATAAGCATTTTCAAGTTTGTTTATATTAATACAATATAGTAAATAATTAATTTAGCTATCATTAATATGATTATAATTCATACGAACTTATCTCAATAACTATGGTCGTAGAAGTAGAATTTGAAACTAATCCGAAGCTTTCGCCTTCCTTCGATTTAAGTTCGGTTGTTGTTTATCTTGATCTAAATAGATAATTTCATTCAATTAAGTACTTCAAGTATTCAATTTAATCTATAATTCATATTTACGTAAAATTATGAAATTACCCCTAATATTTTAACTTTTAACAATTTAGTCTTTAGGCTCATAACTTGAATTTTAACCATTTTAACCTAAACCCATGTTAATCAATTCTACAAGGGACCTTGGAACAGCCCATAATTACCAACATTTCACACCAAAACCCATGGATTTACCCTTGTAATAATTTAATCCCTAATCTCAAAATTCATCAAAAATAACTTAACAAAACAAGTTTGTTTAACAAATAAAGTTAATAATCTATCAACAATCATCAAAACACATTAAAAAAAACCCTAGCAAGTCCCTCAACCTTTAACAATTTTACAAATTAACCCCCGAACTAGCTAGATTAAGCTAAAATGAGCTCAAAAACATAAAAATCACTAAAAACAAGACTTGAAAACATACAATGCAATAGAACTTTTACTTACAAATAAATTCTCACTAGTTTTGTGAAGAATAATAATATCTAAAAATTGTATATAACTTATTTTATTTTTTAGCCCTATCGGTGCCACCTATTTATGTAAAGAGGAAGTGAAACCTTAGTGGAATTAGTATAATGCATTTAATGTCTGTTTAATAGAAAAACAATCCCCTAGTTGAGAGAGAAGGGCATCTAACCCTAGTTATTTTACTAAGGTTGTCACCCCTAATGTTTACTATGAGGGCTTTTGGGCCTCTCTTGTATCGGATCTGCTTGTTATTTTACATGGAAACTTTACTATAAAAGAATCTATGGGAAAATATAATTAATTTCTACCTTCAACGAATTCATTATCACCAATTAATTTATTCCATTTTTGAACTTGAATTAATTGAATAATAATTTGAAAAACTTAAATTAATTCTCAAGTCATTTCCATACTAAATGAGAAACCACCTTCATTTCCGAATGTAACCTATTTCTCTAACTTGATCATTTCTATCCATTTCATTGAACATGCAACTTATTTCTGGTTTCAACGAGCTAACGGAGGGACTGATTAGACATATATGATTAGCGTTCAAATGATTTATATTAAAGTTCTAGTTTTTTACCGATTAATTATAAACTTATTTAGTTACAAAGTCATTCCACTATAGTATTGCGACTAAGCTCTCCTCAATTGCATATCACTATATAAGCCACTCGACAATGTGCTCGTCCAATAACGTTATCATAAGTATGTTGCCCTTATATGATATCCTTAATCTCTTTGGGATAAATTTGTTCTCCCAATATGATCCTATTTTATCTCATGGTAGTCATTACATCTTCCTTCATGAAAAGTCAATTACTATCATATAGTAATTAAGTCATTCATCACAAAGACAAATGACCCGTGACCACATTTACTTTTCATCTATCATGTAATGTTAATGAGAGGATATCATTTGTCCATGTCTTGGGCTATGAATTCGACTATTGTGAATGATGCTACATACTGCAAAAGTTGTATACCCAACGAACCAACTTTCGATTCCTAATCTATTTGAACTTAGGCTTTTACTTACATCAAAGTATAAGAGTCATGCATACATAGTCCATCATCCACTTAGGCTTAATGCATGCCACACTATGAACGTCACAAGTGAATAAATCCACAAATAGATTCAGAATCTATTCTACTCGGGTTTTATTTGATGTACTGTCAATCACATCTATGTCTTTACCTTCTTGGGTTATCCATTCTGATACCCACGACAAAACATCTCCTCAATTGGACTTGATAGATGACATATTAGGCTTTGAATCGATATGCTCATTTGTTTTCAAACATTTTTAATTTTTTGAACCTGGTAGTCAAAATTTGCAATTTCGACGTTTGGACAATGGCATTCCCTTCATGTTGGTTTTTCAAAATAGTCATTGCTTATTTTGCTGATTCACAAGTAGAAATCTTCTTAATTGTTCCATGTCAACTCCACTAAATATAGCATTTAAAGCTTGTGAGCTTCTGTAAGTAGCCTTTCTCTTTCTTTAACTGTGCATTTGCTTCTATCTTTTAGTCGTGTGGTGCCATCAACAACTGTCATAATAGGTTGAGTCCAACTTTCTTCAATAGCTTCACAAGCAACTTCATTACTAGACATTATGAAAGCCCTCATATGAGGCTTCCAATATGCATAGTTTTCTGAACCAAGTAGCAACAGGTGTCGAGCAATTGAAATACTTTCCGTGATGAATTCCATAGTTGCAAATCGAATGCAGGATCACATTCGAACAACTCTTGAAGCCCGCTTTGATACAAATTGAAAAAGTCTTCAGTTTGCACTTAGAAAATAGTTTCATTCCAACTATCTTTAGAATAGAAACAAACAAAATGGTTGAATGCAAAGTAACCCAAATAGCAAAGTAATGAGAGAAATAACACATAATATTTGTTAATGTAGTTTAGACACAATGATCCTACGTCTGTCGAGCCTCGTCCAATGAACGATTTTATTCAACAATCATTTGTTTCACCTACTAGCTTAAGCCCAATCTACCATTACACAAAGAAGTAATTGCAACCCTATTATCGACCCCAATTATGACAAACCACTCACCCAAATACCTCACAATACAATCAATAAAAGTCTCCAAAAAACACCTAAATGAGTGTCACAAAATAACTACAATAAAACACAACAAACTTTTTAATAAAGACACTTCAAAATTTCTCTCTAAGTGACGCCACAAGGAGCCTATTTATAAAGCTGATACAAGAATCCATCCAAAATAGTTTTGATAAGCTTTAAACTCCTATTTGAAAGCTAAAATTATCCCATTAATTATCTTGAATATTTATCAAATAAAATTCTTCATAAATCGGTCTTCCAACTACTTCAAAATTCTCTCATGATATAAGGATAATGATAAACATTGTCTTCACTTGAAACTTCTTAATATGACTAGTTGAAGAACTATAACAACCCATTTTTCAGTGGTGCCAAAAATGGTAGTTTCAGAATCCCGTTCTTTGATGATCGAGTCCATAAATATTATTAATAAATATTATTGATTTAATTATAATTTTATATTGAATTTTGGTTTGATGAATTTGTTAATTGAATAATTAGTTAAGGTAAAAGTGTTTTGACCCTAAAGTTAGTGGTGTTAGAAAATGAGGTATCAAAACCTTGTTTCCGTAAACTGAGCCTGTAAATATTTATATTAAATATTTACAGAGTTATTTTTTAGGTGAGTTAAAGTTTGGATAAGTAATTTTGTCGAATCAATTAAGGTACAAAGACAAAACCGTAAAAACCGTGAAAGTTAATTATTAATGATTTCTATTAGTTAAAAGGGTTAAAGTGGCAATTAGACCATATTTAATTAATAGTGGATGGTTTAGTAGTGCTTATTAATAAAATAAAAGAAACAAAAGATGTTATTGTTCTTCTTCTTCTTGAGCCGAAACATCAAAGAAAAAACTGAAAAGAGAAGCCATTGTTAAGTTCAAGAAATCGGTTTTTGCATGGTAAGCCAAACCAAGCTCGTTTTTTGTAAATTTTATATTTTTGAGATCATTGTAGCTCAATTTAGCTAAACCGTGTTTTATTTTCCAAAATTTTTAAAGTTTCAAAATGTCACCATTAATGATTTTTTAGGCTTTTGATGTTAATAGGTTAGCTTTTAAGCTTCGAAATGAAAAAAGGGACTAATTTGTAAAGTGAAATGCTGGTTTTTGATAAGGATTAAAATGAATAAATTGTGAAATTGTCATGACAAAATGATGCTCAAATATGGGATTTATAGTTGTTTCAGTTTTAAGGACTAAATTGAATAACATGTAAAACTTTAGAGAACTTTTGTAAAATGAATTTGAATTGTCATATGCATCTAATAGGCTGTTAAAAGATGTTTATAATTGATACATTATAATGAATTATTATAGACCGGGATTTGAATCAATCGGAAGATAATCGAAGGAAAAGGGAAAATTACAAATTAGTCATTGATGTTTTGTTTATTGCTATTTTCCTAGGTAAGTTCATATGAAACTTACTAGCATACGTATGTTAAATATGAGAAAAATATGAATAAGAAAATGTGGTTTGTACTGCAAGTATACCGGTCAAATTGTAATATAAAAAATTTACAATGAAATATGGAAGTATTCCGAAGATCGAACCCAAAGGAGATATGATGATTTAACATACATGATGAAAAACATGCAACATGAAGGTTATTAGTCTAACTGATGAACAAGTTACTTCAAAAATTATAAAAGAGTGAGTTTGCAATGAACTAATTACACTACAAGAAATTATTAAACTAAAGGATTCAATTGGTAGTATATACTATAAGCAACAATAGTTATTGGTCATTTCTCATGCATGTTATGGACATATGCTACTTGAAATCAAAAGTGAAATTTCCTCACTTAATCAAATTTACTTCGCGGTCTCAATTAACTAAATGAGGAACCTAATCGAATTCTCCTCTTAGTCTCATTCAATTAAGTTAAACTAAATCAAATTTACATGATAGAACGTCCTCTCGGCCTATCCTACCTTAATTTTTACTCGAAGTTGTCAATTCCAAGTTATGAAACTATTCAGTTTACTCCAAATTAATCAATTGAATTAGCAAAAAGCATATAATCATATTACATATAATTGAAACAATCAATCACCCAAGGAATTCAATTCATTTCCATGGCAAAAAATAAACATCCAATAATATTCTATTTAACCAAGACAATTGAATTAGAAGGAATTCAGCATCCAAGACCTTACTCTTAGTTCAACTAAAGTTTGTAATGTTTATTTTGATTATATGTTGTGTCATGGCATGTACCTAAGTCACCAAGTAGTTGTTGGAATTCTATAGGTTTCATTTAGTGCTTTAATGATTGTGTTTTGAACTAATTTTATGGTTTTGACATGTAAATATATGTTAAGCTTATGTTTAAGGACATACATATAAGGTATTCAGTAAAGTTATAGAGGTTATGCATGATAATGTTGGTTACTTGTTTGCCAATTAAGGTTGCTTAATGATTAAGTTAGTAATTCATATGTGATCCTAATGTTTGGAGGTGTCCTATGGAGTGTTTTGAATGTTTTAAACATGAGTTTTTAGTTTCATAAGTCATGGTTTTCATATAGGGTTGATAAAGGTTCATTTAGGTGAGTTCTGAGGTGATTTTTAAGTTTTGGCTTAGTTGTACCAACATATGGGTCAAGTTGTATTGCAACAAGTAAGTAGCAAAAAATGAACAGTTACAGGAACTTGTATCAGTACAAGTTCCCAGTTGTACCAATATATCTATGCTAGACAGAGGTCCCTTCCCTATTTTGAGTTGTTTTGACCCTCGGGGACTTGTACTTGATCCCAATCACCTCCGAACACCTCGGGTACCTGTACTCGATCCCAATAACTTAAGTAGTATTTGTATGAACTCTGAATGGTTTTCAAGTTCGGAGTTGGTTTGAATTGCTTCAACAACGAATATGATGTCTCGCATTCAAATCCAGTGACTGAGTCAGGTGTGGCGTGTCATAACCTTATCTTATATTTTTTACCTGATGATTTAACACCCCATACTCGACTTGATCACCAGGTACGAGCTACAAGATGCCATATTCCTTATCGAAGCAACTACGATCGACTTCCAGATCAATTTAACAGTTAATACATATTATTAAGTTCAAAACATTATTAAAAAATATTACACAATCATATATGAGCGTTATACGAGCTTACAAAAAGCTCGTTAGATGACTTGATGTCGAATAATGATCAAATTGTAAAATTTTCAAGCTATCGAATTAATATCGCGACTTCGAAGGTTCTAGGTCGCGGCGTAATTCACTGACTTTCACTCATCGCATCGTTAAGAGCCCAACGTTATGACGTGACTATCTATTTCCAAAGGGTCCAATTGGTACCATTTCACAATGGCTTAACAAAATTCCATATTAAACTTGTTGAACATATAGACTTACTTTCAAATACCTTATATACTACTAGAAATGCATCATCACTATCAAACTCAACAAGATAACCATGATATACAAGACCATTTCCTCCATTTGAACCATTGAAACTATAGGCCATATATACATATGAAAATTTAACATTTCAAAATGTAACTTCATTTGACATATGCAAATTCAATATACCAAAAGGCCATATAAATATGAGTTTGGCTCGACTATAGGTACATGCCATATATTAGAAAACATAAGAGACTATACAAACATTGTTGAGTCGAAGCTTGTAGTTTGGATGTTGAATTACTTTTATGGTTTCGTGATCCACCTAAAGTTGCACACGAAATAAATAAACCTGACACTGATCGATAGAGCTCAATGGTACCTTCATGATTCAAGCCATATAACTAAAAACATTAACATGATAAGAATGAGAACAAGCAGGTTCAAGTTACTATCATTCCAATATCACTAATACATATCAGATATACACTTATATGAACATACATTCTCAAATTCAAAAATTCCATAAACATGTCTTGTTATACTTTCTACTATCAATATACCATATCAATTCACATCACCTAAATAATGCAACATATGTTCCAATTTAACTAATTAACCATATCAATGTAACATATCATACTTTGCTTTCTATTAACTTTAATGCATTCAATTCCATTTCAATACAAACCATTTAAATGCATCATTATCTCATTTTTGTACTGAATTAATTTATTCGCTATGGTTCTATATCGGCCCTTCGGGCTCATATAAATTGGCTCGCATGATCTTTCACATGCTATATTTAATCACATTTCACTTATAAACCTTGTTAATACCAATTCATATCATCAATTCAATTCAAACATCATTTATCCAATTTGTTCTTTTTATTCCCTATTAACCTAAATTGAACTTGAATAGATACACGAATTATCCAACTAGCACACCAATCTAACACTTGGTGCCTTATTGGAATGTTTGAGGTATATAAATTGTGCCCAATGCTCATTGATATAATCAAAGTAAATGTGTGCCTAGCACTTATCGAAACATTTAAAGTAAAATGCACCCAGCACTCATCGATATAATCGAAATAACCCGTTCATAATCTATCCAATGGTATGCCAACTGTAACCTCCCTAACCTGGCCTAGACGTTATGGTCGAATTATGAAGGCTACATTAACCACGAAAATGGCCTAAATTAAACTTTCATAGGTTCAAACATATTTTAAAACCATTGGCTTATACGTTCAAAACTAGTGAAATCAAATGTTTATCTTAATTTCACAAAAAACAAGACAAATTTAGAAATCAATAGATTTAGTATTTCATTTGTAAAAATTTAATCATTATTCAAAACTAATTTGGATTCTATTAAAAACTCATTTTTCAATATTACAGTGAAAATGTTTGATATTGACAAATTTTTATTAAAAACTAAGTTTCATTCATAACCATTTCAAATATCATTTTAAGTAGTTTAAAAATCAATGTCATGCAAGTAAAAATAATCTCAAAATTTAAAACCCAACCACAGTCCAATAAATTTAATAAAGTCCCAAAACAAATAATAGAAATAAGTTTAAAAATACTTTAATAGCAAAAACATCCAAGTTACTCCTCCGAAAGTAGTCCAAGTCCTAACCTCGAGGATTATCTGAAATTAAATCAGTAAATTAAAGGGTGAGCCAATAAGCTCAATGTGAGTCATAACGCAAGTAAACAATATAAAGTAGAATAATAGTAGTCAAGCCAGTAATTAAAATAGAGATTAGTATAGATTCATAGTTTCAATATGCATGAACATGTCAATGTAATATTTTCAAAGAAGTTCTTACCCAACTCCGCTACAGACCATAATAAGAGTTTCCTAGAACTCATCCATCCAATGACACACTAGTTTGTGGTCAAGCCAATAGTAATTGACCAATAACACACCAGTATTGTGGGCAAGCCACTAGTATTACAACAAGTTGCCAGAAATATGTGGACAAGCCACCAGAAATATCTGGTCTCCCACTATGATCCTATTTTATCTCATGATAACCATTACATCTTTCTTCATGAAAAGTCAATCACTATCAAATAGTAATCAAGTCATCCATCACAAAAACTTTTACTTACATAACAGCTTTCAGTTCCTTATCTATTTGAACTCAGGCTTTTACTTACATCAAAGTGTACGAGTCACGATACATAGTCCACCATCCATTCAAGATTTAAGTATGTCACACTATGAATGTCACAAGTGAATAAATCCATAAACAAATTCAGGATCTATTTTGCTTAGGTCTTGTCTGATGTACTATCAGTCTAGTCAATCATATCTATGTCTCTATCTTCTGGTAGTTATCTGCTCCGATGCCCAAGATAAGATATCTCCCCAATTAGACTTGATAGACGAGGCATCTCTCCGATTAGACTAAGGACATGTTTAGGTTAGTCTACTAATACAAGTTATCTTTCTATACTATGATTTGACCACATAATACCGCTTAGTATTAGTTAAACATGTAAACAACCAATGAGCAACATTTGCTTCCATTTTACTTTGCGTGAAAAACTATTTGAGGACAAATATACAAATTATATTAATGTAATCAACAAATTTGTTTTATTAATCAATCTGTTCGAAAAAATTAAAAGTGTACTCAGACGAAAATACTACATTTAGGGCACCAAATCCAACATACCCAACATCATTCTTTATAGTACAACCTATTACGGTAGACGTTTGACTGTATCAAAATATATGACTCATGATGTTGGGACAATGATGATCTCAAGTATGATGATCGCATACATAGTTATCACTATAAGTAATGTTGTGACTATTACATAATAATCCAAGAAACATACTCATAGTGGGTTAGTCCAATATGTTGTTCTCTAACATATACTCATGTATTAATTTTGGCATCTCTGTGTTAATGGCAACACATTGTCATCAATCAACTACATATTAGTCTCAATGCATTATTATTCTCCAAGCTCACAATAATACTTGACTAAAGACCTTTTAAGAATAATCATATTATTCTCAGGACTTTATTATTAACCATTTCATTTACACATAGAGAAAAAGAAACTAAAATAATAATGACAATGCCTTATATTAACAAACAAGTTAAAATGAGTATGCAATTACAATCATCTCATGGTTGGTCTTTGGGCATACTTTAACAACAGAAAAGCTATCAGTACTTCCTCTTTTCATAATCGTCTCAACCTCATGCAATACAGTATGGTATGTAATATCAATAATAGATCAGTCTAGTAGGCATGATTTTTAACATACGATCAATGCCAGACCAATAGGCATGAATTATAATGCTTCTAGTATTTCAATATCAATGATTATGTTTTTAACATATAATCAACTTTAGCAGAAGTAGTGGGCATGTCTTCAACATGCATTTAAATTTATCAGTTTCAATGAACATGATTTATCATGCGATCATTATCAATAACAGAACAATGATATGCTTTAACATCATAAATCAGGTAAACAATATAACATCATATAATACCATGCACATAGAATTAATTTTACAGATTTTGTAAATTTTAGTACTTACTTTTAGCCATTCCTAATCAAAAGATTTATTTCTCATCGGTCACTTCACTAATAACTTTCATGCATTCGGTTAGTCATAAATCCGGTATGGATCACAAGAATATTATTAATTGATCACATATAATAATTATGAACAAATCAACCACAATTTTAAATTGGTTAGAACTCACACCTTGAATGAAAGTCCCATAATACTAGATCCACTCCTTCACACTCCTACGCTTCAGATCTAACCAGATCTCGTCTCGATCTAATTATAGCGTAATGGTACATACACCAAAAACATAAATGTGTCAATTTAAGCTATACAATCCATTAAAGTCCTTTCATTAAATCAAATAAGAATCACTTACTCTATCACTCTTTCAAATGGAGATCCAACAATATTTTTACGCTAATGTAAATCCAAGCGTTCTGGATTGAAACCTTCATTAAAAACATAATATATAAGATAAATATATATAATTTTTGGCCTTACAAAGAAAAGAAAGAATTGTGTTTAGATTATGCTAATCATCAAATATGATTTATCGATTAGATTAGAAGTTATGGTTCAACGAAAAACTTGAATAGATGGAGGAAGAACGATTATAGAGAAACAAAAATATAAATAAAGAAAAGATGAGTAGAAATGTAACATATCCAATTGAAAAAAATAGAAAGAAGAGTAAAGGAGATTTGATTACAACCAAAAGAAAAGAAAAGATGAGAATAAAGAAAGAAAAATAGGTGGTGACGGCGGCGGTAGCGGTGGAGGTCCAATAGTAGAGCAGTGGTGGCAAAAAAAGGGAAAAGAGGGAAGGGTGGTTATATGGTGGTGCAATGTTGACAATTGGTGGTTAGAGTGGTGACAAAAAGAAAATATGGTGGTATAAGGTGGTGGAAAAGAGAAAAAGGGAAAGAGGAGAGAAAATATGAAAATAATGAAGAATAATGGTTCTTTGGTGATAGGGGCGGCACAAACAAGTCAAATGGGAGGAAAAGAAAATGAAGGAAACAAAGGAAAAGAAATGAATGGGAGGGAAAAAAAGGAGTGAAAAGATGAGTAAACAATGAAGGAAGGAAGAAGAAAAGGAAGGAAAGAATCTTGAGTGTATGGCAACATTTTTGGGCGGCAAAAGGGTTTGACCAAGGGGGTGTGTCGAATTTAAATAAAAATGCTAAAGGGGGGACTTGAACTTGTGTCTCAAGGATAGCTAAGCTTGCTCTTAACTACTAGGCTAGAACTCCATCTCATTCAAATGATAACAATAACTAAATAAAAACGGGGCGTGACACCAACTATATTTGACTCTACCTAAATAGTTAATAGGGTATTCAATGTCTAATTACATATCGATTCATATTCAAAATCATAATTCTATACCAAATTCCATCATCAACTATATCATAGATCATATATCACCATTTCATATCTACTCAATTCATCAGATGGATCATTATCAATTATATCATGCTTATTTCTATTATATTCAATTTAGTTCAATTTCTCAATATTCAATATCAAACAATACGAATTAGTTTATATGACATTATAAGCTTACCCCGATAGTAAATCATACACTCAGCATATATAGAGATATGTATATTCAATGATCTCAAATCATAAAAGTACAAACCAAATTTCTCTTATCACTCGACAATAACTCTCGCTTTTCCTTTCTTTCGCGATGGCCCGACATCGTCTATAGCTATATTCGATAATTCAATAGACAAAATGATATTAGATTTCATCAAATTCACATTCAAATCATAGCCACTCATATTTTGCATTTTATTCAATTTAGTCTCTATACTCGGGATATGCATATTTTTCAATATCTAGCATTGGATCAAAATCTGATTTCACGTTCTTTCATTAGAGACCCTATAATTTCTATTCATAACATATTTTCTTAACATATTTTCAATTTATTCACGAATGTTACAAATTTATCTAACAAACTTAATTAGTTTTAAAATTTAGTTCTTTTTACAATCTAAGCTTATTAACTATCAAATTGAAGCCTAATTCATCAATTTCTCTCTAATGGTAACTTGCTAAAAACTTAACGATTGAACAAATTAAAACATGAGCTAGCTAAGCTCCCATGATTATAAATCTATAAAAATTCCATGAATTTAGCTTTGTTACCTAGTAAATTTTGGTGGTTGAATGTTGAAACAAATGAAAGATTTTCTTCTTTTCTTTCTAAGATGGGACGACCAAGCATGGATGAAGAAGATGATGATTCATCTTTCTTCCCACTAAGTATTTATACTTAGACTAACTTTGGTTTAGTTTAATTAATCTTACTTAATTAACTAATTAAAACATTATTAAACTTAATTTAATCATAATTTAATCTTAATGGAATTCATCATCAACATCCACTAATTCATATTGAATAATGGTTAAATAACCATTTTAATTCTTTGGATAATTGTTATCTAGCCCCCCAAACCTTTTTAAAATTAAAATTCAATAGTAATTGAACTTTTACAATTTAGTCCTTGAGTTTTAATTAACCATTTTCTAGGTTAAATTACTCAACCGAACTTCATTATATTTTTATATCAACTCTGTAAATATTCCTATTTTATATTTACGAACTTGGTTTACGGTTTATGGAAATGGGGTTCTAAAATCATATTTTTCAACACCACTAAAATCGAGTTGTAAATATTCCTATTTTATACTTACAGACTTGGTTTACAGTTTACGGAAATGAAGTTTTGAAATAATATTTTTCAACACCACTGAAAATCGAGTTGTTACAAATCAAGTCCAAATTTTCAAAAATAAATTGCACACTAACTTAGGACACCTCTAATGCTCAAATTCAAATAGAATTAGAGAATGATATCACACAAGACTATGGATAGAATCTTTGAAAAAGTATTATATGACAAATCGAAGAATTTTGGGGTATTACAACTTATGTTACAAGGTTAGTAAAAAATGATAGGAATGTGCAACGGACGAGTTTGGTTGTATATATTAATTAAAAATATTATAACCTTTTAGAAATGTTATGATTGAGAAATTAAAAATATAATAATATAAATGTAAAATTTGTAGAATATTAATAGTTTATCAAAAAAAAAAAGGTTGGAAGGATATTATAGAATATTATTTTATAAATTGAACATATTATTTTAGAAATGTGTGTATATATATGATAATTTGGAAGATATTATATCAGTTAATTTTTACTATGAAATATTAAAAAAATAAAAAAATATTTTGGATTCCAAATTAAATTGTAGTTTGAAAAAACAAAACGTTTAAAAGAACAAAAAAAATTTATTAAGGATTAATTTTAAGTAATTCAATTATTTAAATATGCAGAAGGACTTTTTAAATAAATATAAAACTAGGAAGGATTTATGTTGGAATTTCCCCCTCCATGTAACCTTTAAATCTAAAAATTAACTTTTCTTGAAAAATAGCGTAAATCCTTTTCTTTAATTTCTTTCTCCTGTCTACCTACATCATTTGAAAGAACCCTTAGTGTATTTTTTTTTTTGGCTTTAAGGTGCCACTCCTAAAATTAATTTTGAAAAATTAAATCATTAAGTTATTTAATCACTTGCATCAACGGTCAAGATATTCACTTTTTTTTTCTATGAAAAAAAACTTAACTAATCTAATTCCGTAATATAATCATTCATCAATCCTATTACGCTCATAACCTAAGTTACTCTCGCTAGTTTGATCTCAGCTTTGCGCTAAACTATATTGTGTTGCCCAACATAAGAAAATTTTAATGGTTTCTAAAAGGTTCCAGAAAAGACCCTGAAAGATAAAGAGATTTCTATTCTTCCATATACGCTATGCTAGCAACCTAAAGAGGGTTGAACATGGAACCCCATTCCTCAATCTCCATCCCGAATTCCCCAAATTTGTCCTAATTCATTCCGAGAGGCTTCCTGAGAAAAATTGTGCATGATGAGTCCTTTGTACAAAGTAGTTCCAAACTTCTTTAGCAACTGGGCAGCCCCTAAGGACATGCAAAATATCTTCTAATTCATGACGGCAGACTGGGACATATTTTGTCCAACACCCCTTCGTACGCGTTCTAGGTTAGCATGTTTGCAAGCCAGCCATAGAAGGAATCGAACGAGATGTGGTCCTGATATTTCTAAACGGCTTTCCACTTATCATCTTGTGTGTTCCACGTGTCTTTTTTTTCATTGTTTGATACACACTTTTGACCGAAAACCTTCCATTTGTTGTGTGTGCCCAAAAAATCCTGTCGGGGCTTGTGATTGAGTGTGGAGGAGGAGTGTTTGCAATTTATTTTAACGATTTCTTCAGGCAACCTTTTCCTAAAAGATATTTACTTTTATCCTAGTCTTTAAATTCCATTGGTTCGATTTAAATTTGGTCTCCCTTCCATTCTAAAATCAAGGAGAAAAAAATTGTACAAAATTATAGAAAACATTAAAAATTTACCCTGTTAATAGGAATAAATTAAAATTTGAAATAGATATAAAATTATTAAAACTTTGAAACAAAAATAACTCAAAGAAAATTTGCATTATTATTTTCATGATCACTACAACTAGTTTCTTTTAAGCAAATGTTATTTAAAGGTAAATAGAATATTTAGTAACAACACATTGTTGGCAATTAACATATTCAAGGAAATATTTTATAATGATAAAATATATATTCACGTATTTATGGAAATATTTATACAAATTGTGTTAAATATATAATTAAACTTTTAGGTTTTCCTAACTTATGTTAATTTGAGCTATAGTAAATTTTTTGAAAAGTATTTCACTATGCAATATTAATTTTTTGGGTAGATTACACCCATGGTCAGGGACGAAGCCAAAACAATTTTTTAGGGGGTTGAATGAAATTTTAATTTTTTATAGTCTATATCTTTATAATTTTTAAAGGATTAAATCAAATTTTATAATTTTAGGGGGGCCAAAATGTAATTTTACCTTTACTAATTTAAAATTTTAAAAAAAATTTAAAAGGCCTAAATGGGAATTTTTTATTTTGAGGGGGTCGGGCCCTTGTCAGCCCCCCTAAATTCGCTTCTACTCATGGTTACTCTAAAATATGGTTTATTCTATTTTAGTCACTTCAATTTTTTTCTCAATTTAATCACTATAAATAAAATAATTGTGTGAATTAATCACTATCATTAAAATTTTTGTTTTCTTTTAACGGATTGTTGCCGTGACACTGAGTGATTGGCGGACACATGATATATTTTTTTCTTTTTACCATTTTAGAATAATCATGAATGTAGTTTACTATATTTTAGAGTGACCATAAATGTAGTTTACCCTAATTTTTTTACGAAATCACAAATGATAAAAATAATTTCTCCTAAACTAGGTTAAATTAATTGCATTGCAAAATTAAATAAATTAAACGTAAATATCTAATATAATATTTCGAAAATTTTGTTTACCTAACGATTTTAGTAAATAATAAAAGTAGTTAAAATTAAATATACATGTGCTAGCTTGAAACTGAATTTTCCAATGTATATGATTTGGTGAGAAGCATCAGTTGCCTGTTCTGAAAAATTATAAAATTGATTTACAATTAAAGTGATTAGTCAACATATTGAGATTGAGCTAATAGATTTATTACTCTTTAATCCCTAACACTTAAGTAAGCTTTGGTTTCGTTTATGTAATTTTGTTAATATTGAGTTGTAATTAAAAATGTAACTAAAATCATGAACACATAAAGTAATTAGTCCAAATGGTAAAAAATTATGACTCATCACAATTTGGAAGGCAGTGCGTTTATCTAAGCAACCAATATCCCTTGAAAACATCAAAAATTGCAGACAATTATGGACAAAAAAGTATTATTCAAACTGAAAATGACCTTTACAGCATTGTTTCTCAGGTGGAGCAAAGTCTTTAAACTGTAGGAAAAAATTGCTATTGCAATACTTTCTCAGGAATAACTAAGGGAACAGTACCTCTACTAGTTCAAATTACAGTTCCACTGGGAATCAAGGCATCCTTCACTATCGTCACAATCCCACTCTTAATGAAATATCCATCCGTTTCCTTAGCAGCTTCTTGCACATTGTCGTTGTTAATGATCTGAAATTGCCACATTCATTTAAATAAACATGGATATGATATTAGATGGGATAAGAAGTTAAATAGTTCCAAATTTGTGAGACAGTGATTAATGCACTAAAACTTCTTTTTTAAATCTTATACTGTCAGATCTTTTATGTACCACTGCCTTCAGATTCGACCATCCACAATGCACCACAAAGGTAACAAGCAATGACAAACTTGATAAGAGAAGATTTCTTATTCCTCAAGCTACATGCAGAGGAGGCAGCACCAAGGTGATATTTTACCAAATGATCACTGAAGCTCTTCTCTTTTTTCAAGGAAAAGCGTTTAGTTACCAGTTCAGAGTCAGATCATTAAAAATAAAAAGCAATTTAGATAAAATAAAGACTTAACCTTCACATCATCGCCTATCCGAGCATTCTTGTCAATGATGGCTCTCTTGATGTGCGAATTCTTTCCGATACCAATTGGAACACTGCCCTTTGCAGCTAGAAATTTTCTGTCAGCCTCAGTCTGGAGGATGGTAATGAGGAAATAGAGATTATTATGGATACAAAATGATATATGTCGGTAAAACAATAGAAAAGAAAGCTAAGAACTTTCAGGTTGAACTACCTCATAATAATCTGCTCCCATTAGTAAGGTATCTTCTATGATTGCACCCTCAGAAATGCAAGATCGGAGACCAACAACAGAATGGTGAATTCTACAGTTCTGCAATCAGCAAAAAGCCCCGAGGATAAACTCCTAAGTAATCTAATTTCCAGTTAGCCAGCAAACATTTCAAAGCAATACCCCAAGGAACTAACCTTAATAACACAACCCTCGCCAACAACACTATCTGTAACATCAGCATTAAGCATTTTGGATGGAGGCAAATAGCGAGGCTGGGTGTAGATTGGAGATGAACGGTCATAGAAGCTGGGGAGAAAGTCCAAAACAATAAAAGTAATTAATTAAGTTGATCCATCAAGATTGTAAAATGATAATCCAGTGAGGAATCAGAACTACCTAAAATCCGGCACTGGCTTTTTGGTAATTCCCAGATTTGCATTGTAAAATGCCTCTATTGTACCAATGTCTTCCCAGTAGCCATCATACAAGTAAGCTTGCACCTACGCATAACAGGAAATTAGACTTCCAGAATTAGTAATTCTCAGTTATGTGAAGAAAAAACTTCAACATGGGAACATAAACAAACTCCATCATGAATCAAATTCTATTACTGGAGCTTCATTCTAGCATACATGACAAAATTATTCTAAGGTATGCCCTCGACATGAATGTATATCCTGGACATAACCTTGTTTGAAACTGTTTGTAACTAGACAAAGACAGAGCAGGATCCAATCTCCACGTTGTTCAACTTCTTGTTGCAAATGCTAGTGCTGAGAAGTAACTTGAAGAATAAATGAAGTCCAAAATATCATGTTTAAAGAACATAGCTTTCCATGAAAAAAGAAACAGAACTGGGTGCCTCAGATATTGAAAAGCAAATAAATAAGCTACTAGGATCTATGTTTTGAGATCATCTCCTTTACTAATTCAGCTTGGTAATGGTGAAGTCCATTCAGATGGAGGAGTGCAGAAAAGAATACTTACCCTCATCCCAATGGAAGTAGCACCTGGAATGACTTCACTTCCAAAATCATTGGCACCAGGAAACTTCTTCGAAAGAAGGTCTAACATCGCCTTTTTACTGACAACATATATGCCCATACTAGCAATGTAAGGCATTTCTTTTGCTCTCTCGTCATCAAGACCTAAAATTGTGGTGTCAACCTAAAACAACACCATCAAAACTAGAACCAGAAACAATGACGTTCATGTAAGAAAATCTCATGGTCAGGAGGATCCTACCTGCAAAGCTTTGAGTTGGTCCCCTTTGGGTTTCTCAGCAAATTCAATTATACGGCCTTCGTCATCAATCTTCATCAGACCAAAGGAAGCAGCCCGTTTTTCATCCATAGGCAATGCAGCCACCGTAATGTCAGCAGCAGTCTCCCTATGGGCCTGAATAAAACTTTCATAATTCATTCTATATAAATGGTCCCCAGCAAGAACCAAGAACTCCAGAACATTATGTTCCTCAAACAACCACAAGTACTGCCTCACAGCATCCGCAGTCCCCTGTCCATAATCAAAGTCAAAATACAAATTTTTTAAAAGAAAAATCATAATCATAATCCGTAAACAATTTAATCCATTTTAGTAGCATAGCAAACCTGGAACCAATTTGGGTTCTCGGGACTTTGCTGAGCAGCAAGAACTTCAACGAACCCTTCGTTCTTGTAACCACCCATGTTACTAGCATATGCGCGGGAAATATGGCGATTGAGAGAAGCGGAATTGAATTGAGTCAGAACGTAGATTTTGGACACATTACTGTTCAAGCAATTGCTAACGGGAATATCAATTAGCCTATAATTTCCTCCTAATGGAACAGCCGGCTTTGCTCTCTTCTTTGTTAGCGGGTAAAGCCTTGTCCCTGCTCCACCTCCCAATATAATCCCCAAAACACTCTGCCAAAACCAATCAAAGTGTCATCAGCAAATGGTTTGGCATTAGAACAATATTTCATCAGAATCACACAAAGATAAATGGAAACTTACTCGACTAACGTCGGGTTCAAGACATGTCTGCGAGTTCTTGGAATCCGAAACGGCCTTCGGCGAAACGATCAATGGAGTACGTTCCTTTTGGCGGGAACCGGTAATGGTTCTAGAAACAACATGGTCGCCGGACAAAGAAGAAGCCGAAAAGGACAAGGTCCGAGGAGCAGTGGATAGACGGCTCCGAGAAACGAAAGAAGCATTGGACGACGATGTAGCAGGCGACCTGAAAGCACCCAATGCGGCCATGCTTGCCATTTGCAGTTTAACTCTAAAATGAGTGCAAGTATGTGGGAGTGGCAGCTTTATGGATCTGATGTTTGACGGGATTTGTGTGAGAAAATTAATTAGTAAAAAGTATCTGGTGTTTGTTATTTCACAACGGTCACTGCTTATAATTCGTTGCTATAAAAACTTAGCTTTTTTATTTATCATTTAATAAAAAAACTTATATGTAAAAAAATCAATTAACCTCTTATATTAAATTCACAAGTTAAGTCTCTTTAGTTAATTAAAATAATTAATTAAACTCCACCGTTAATAGTTGTTGTCATTAACTACGTTGACAGTTAAAATAAACTGACGGACCCAATCAAATAGTGACACGTGACAATTTCTGATTTAATTTGATATTTTTTTCATAAAAATCATTAAAAATATTAAAAATAAAAACAGAAAATTTTAAATATTTAAAAAATATATATGAAAATTCATATGAACTTCTAAAAAATTATAAATATTATAAAAAATAAAAAATTTTAATAAATTGTTAAAATTTTAAAATATGAAAATTGGCTCTGATACCAGATAGTCCCGAGAATTTGAGGATGGAATTTGTAAAGTGATAGTCGGAATTGTAATTTGTAATTTGAAATTAAAATTTGAAAGATTGTTTGATTAAATTTTTGAAAACTTAAAATAAAATTTGGAGAAACGAGTTTTAATATCTGAAATGGGTATTTCCAGTCATGTCTTTCATTCTAAATCTGATAGCCTTTTATAGAGGGCTAATGTCTCTTTACATCATTTGAAACGGGAAATTCAATTCCTTACATCATTACATAATTGAAACTTTTTAGAGAATATATTCTCTGGTTATAAAAATACAAACTACAGAGAATATTTACTATTCATGCTAGAGAATCATACTATTTCTGCCAGAGATTTCTACTGTTCATGCCAGAGAATATTTCCTGTTCATCTTCCTTCTTTTGCATCATTTTTTCTTGGTCTTGGTAATGGTTATTGAGGTGGTATCATCTATAAGATCCACCGATTTAATTGAAGACGTTGAATATTTCTCGCCTTCAGATTCATAATCCATTGAGCTGAGCATTTCAGCTATGAGTTTTTGTATTTCTTCTTGGTCTTGGCTTGAGCTAGCATTCCACTAGCTGTCGATTTTGCTTGAAGGAATTTTGCTATGGTTTGATCTGGGGCTACTGACTTGCATAATCTCAGATTCTTGTTGAAAAAATTATCCAAATATTTTGAATCATATTTTTCATCATGAAATTTGTCCCACCATTTAGTTCTGAAGTTTCGAACTAATAATGGAATTCCAGTATGTGGATCTTGTTCATAGAAGTAATTCTAAGAAACAATCCAAGAAATGCACAATTTTGAGAAAAAATGAATTGTTCTCTAAATGTGTTTTTGGTTTGGTTCAGGTTGAAATTTGTCAAAGAATTTGGGCAATAAGTTTTGAATTTTCTCTGGTAGGATCTCAAAAGATTATGGTCTATACCAATTCCACCATTCTAGGAACCAGTTTGGGAATTTGAATTGGGTACTGTATTTGAAATATATGAGTCAGTAATGTCTCATATGTTGATTGTTCAGTAAGAATGTGTTGTACCATGCCATTTGATAATCCCAATATGTAAAATATGAGTGGTGGGTCAATTTTGGTGATAAATTTGGCTCGAAATTTCTTTGGAGAATTTGGGTTTTCACCCCAATCCCTTGGTTGAAGAATTTTTAATATTTGGGCTATTGAATGTGTAATAAAATTTAGATCTTTTAGGTTTGTGTAGTGTTTGAAAAGTACTAATCCAATTTAAACCAATATGTTTTCATAATACTGTTGAGGTTTTTGAGAATCCAATGGCTTGAAATGTCATCCATTGAAAAGTTCATTTGCAAGTATATGTGGAGGTTTTTCTGAAAATTTTTCCTCCATAATAAGAATTTTTCAAAACATTTGTTTGAAAAATATTGTGAGGATTTTTGTGTAGCAGTCTGTGAAGACACTGCTATTTCTTTTGGAAAAACATCTTGGAGAGATGTCTCTTTTAAAATACTTTTGAGAGATTTTGGTTTCAGTAAAACAATCTCTTTATTTTTTGAAATCTTTGCTGTTTCACCAGCAATTTGCTTGAGAGGAGTTTCCTTTTTTCATTTGAGAAAAGGCCAATGCCAATTCTGGAGATTAAGAAAGAGACTCAATCCATTTATTGATTTGAAAACCAATTTCATTTGGATCTTGTGCATCTTGAACAAATGTATTTTTAGAGGATTTTGATGAGGATGATGATCTCTCAATTCTTCTTCATGGCAAATTTCATACCATGACTAAATTGGTTTTGAGGAAATTTGGGTTTTGGATGTTTCTCCTATTTTTCCTCTCTTTGTCTCTGAGTTTGGGTGACATTTTTGAAGAAACTCTCTGGTGAGAAAATCAGACAAATAATTAGTTTCTCCTTTGATGTATTCAATATCAAAATCAAATATGCTCAAAATTGTTTGCTATCTTGCAAAATTTTTTTTGAGGCAATATTTTGAATATCTTTTTGTAAAACTTCTTTTGCTGATTTGCAATCAATTCGTAAAAGAAATTTTTGATTTAATAAATCGCTTTGGAATTTTGTAATGCAAAAAACAATTGATAAAATTTCTTTTTTAATAGTACCATAATTTTGCTGAGTTGGATTCCAGTGTCTGGAAGTAAACTGGACTATTTGTTCATTTCCCTCTTTAACTTGTTTGAGGATCCCACCATATCCTATTTCAGAAGCATCTGTTTCTATTATTTTGGGGGCATCTAGATCAGCTAAATATAAACAAGGAAGCTTAGTAATTTATTTTTTAATATGGGCGATAATATTGGTGTGGTCATTTGTCCAAGGTTGTGGATTCTTTTTGAGCCTATCATATAATGGTTTATATAATTTGCTAAGACTTGGATAAAAGTTTATGACATAATTAAGGCTTCTTAAGAATCTTTGTAATTGGACTTTATCAAGGATTTGGTCTGGGAATTTGCTAGCAAATTCTATAGAACTTTCTATTGGGGTAATGGTTCCTTGGTTAATGTAATGACCTAGGAATCTTACTTTGGTTTGGAATAAACTTATCTTGGATTTAGAAACTACTAAACCATTATTTTTTTATGACTTTTACGAAGATGGATAAATGTTTGAAGTGTTTTTCTAAAGTTTCTTAAAACACTAATACATCATCAATGTACACTATTGTAAATTGAGAATATTGGTAAAAAAAATCATTCATTATTCTTTGAAATTCGGATGGAGCATTTTTTAATCCAAAAGGCATGACATTTCATTCATATTGACCAAATGGTACAGTAAATGGCGTTTTGTATCTTTCTTCTTCTTTTATTTGGATTTGCCAAAATCTCGATTTCATGTCAAATTTTGAGAAAATATTTGCATTGCAGAGTTTTTGTAACAAATTTTTTTATTTGGTATTGGGTACCTAATCCATTTTAAGGCTTGATTGAGAGGCTTGCAATTAATTACTAATCTTGGCGTTCCTCTTTCGAGTTCTGCATTTTTCATTACATAAAATACTGAACAACTCCAAGGATAACTTCTTTTCCTAATTAATTTTTTATTAAGAAGATCTTGTATTTCTTTTTTACAAAATTCCTCCATTTCTTTGTTCATTTGTATTGGTCTTGCTTTTGTGGGTATTTGTCTTTCACCAAAATTATTTTCATATGGTAACGTTACTTTGTGTTTTTTTCTATCCCAAAAGGCATTAGGAATGTCAGAACAAATTGTTGATTCTATTTCTTCTTTGATTTGATTTATCCTTTTTTGGACTTCTTTTTTTTCTAATTGTTCAGTCAATTTTTGAAAACATATTTCTTCTTTCAGAAAAGAGATTTGTTTCTGTTTTTGATTAATTAAATTATTGATTTGCCCATTATGGATGTATAAATATGTTAATAAGTTGAGATTTCTTATTTTGGGTTTTTCTACAAAAGGAAATTCTACTTTAGTGTTTAAAACTTTGGTAGAGATTTGGTAGAAATTGAACTATTTGTTACTTTATATGGTTTGAGTAAGGATATAAATGGAGTTCCTAATATGACATCTTGGGTAATATCTTTTACCATTAGAATACATGTTTGATACTTTATACCTTTGTTACAGATTTCTGTATTGAGAATTTTGTAAGTAATTTTTAGTTTTTTATTGTTTGCAGCCTTAAGAGATTCTGATGTTTTGTCATAATATTTTGTTGGAATTATCCCTTCTCTATACAGTTTTGGTTTGCTCTTATATAAAAAAGAGCTATTGTTTCTAATTGAAATTCATTATTTATAACAATATTTATTTTTATTAAATATATTTGGATAGAAACTTCAGTTAGAACCATCATATATTCCTGTTTATTTTCTTTAGGTTCGGGTTTAGTTTCTGACTAACTTTTTTTTTGGGATTTCATGTTTTAAGGTATGCATTTGTTATTTCATTTCTTGTTCTATTTTAACCTGAGAAAGTTCCAATTTAATTTGTTTTATTTCTACTTGTAATTCAGAATTTTTGATTTGTCTGGGTTTTATTTTTTCATATTTATTAAATTTTATATCTTGTATATTGTACATTTGTGATTGACTAGAAATAATCTCTTTTTCTTTTTCTAGTTTATCTTTTAATATGGATTTTAATTTCAAAATGTATTCTCTTTTAAGTTCTGGGTCTTGAATTTTATCAATGACTTCAATCATAAATTCTTGATCTTTGATTAACATATTAATTGAAGGTTCATTTTCATCATCAAAAGATTGGGATGTTGTATGTAATTCGTCTATTTATAATTCGTCTATTTGTAATTCATCTGTTTCGATAGATGTATCATCTTCAGAAGAAATTGTTTCTAAGAGAATCTCATTTATTTTTTGTTCTATTTCTTTATCTAGATTTAAATTGTTAATTATTCTTTTAATTTTGCAATATTTTGAGATTTGTAATGGTTTTCCACATCTATAACATTTTATTGTTTTATCTATTTTGTTTTCCTTTTTTTGTTGTTTCTTTTCTGTATTTTCTATATTTGGGTTTTTTATAATATTCTGAAATATTCTTTCTCCTATTTTTTGGTTTTACAGGGCAATATGTTTTTGAAGAAGAAGGTTCATTCTTAATGTCAAATCTGTGGCAGAATGATCCTAATTCCTTTCTACATTGATATCTTTCTTTCTTAAGTTGTTTTTGTAATTTTAAATCTTGACAAATTTTTAATCCTTCTTTTTGGGTGAAACTAATTAGTTCACCATATGTAAGTTTTTCATACGGAATAATACCTCTGCAATTTTTTCTTATTTGATTTTTAACTTTTTCTCCTAGTAAAGTAGGAAGTCCTGCTAAAAATTTTTCTTTCCAGAACGGTTGTTGGTTACTAGATCTTTGCATAAGTCTAGTTATAAAGACATATTTATATCATTTAAAATCGCTAATTTTTTGCATTTTAAATTTGATAATAATTTTGAATTTCTATCTTTAATATGAGAATGATCTCTATAAAGTGTTTAGAGATTGAGAAAATTAAAGTTGCTACTGCATCTTGGATTTCTTTTCTTTGTTCATCCAAAATAATTCTTCATTGATCATCTTTTTTATTGCTTTCAAGATTTCTTCTTGTTGGGTTTTAGTGAGTGCATGGTCCCACCATCCTTTTAATTGATCGTCAGAGTCAGATTGGTGTAATGTGTTTATTGAATGTTGGGCTTGCATTGGGGTATTAGGTGCAATTAATCCAGACTTGTAACTTTCTAAAGCATCTAGTCTATTTTAGATTTCTGTTAATAAATCATTTTGGGATTTTTGGAAAGGTTTTGGAACTTTATAAGGTGTAAATATTGGTTCTTTAGAACTTTTTTCTACTACCTCTTTTACTGGTTCTTTCTTAATTGGTTAATTTTCTACCAAATTTTCGTTGTTTACCTATTGTATAAAGACTAATATTTGTATAATTGTTTTGTTCTACTATCATTTTAATATCTTTTGATAAGATTTGTTCTCCCGCGTCAGGAGCTTTCATTCTTAAAGGATTTGCTTTTATTCCAGTATTTTTGTGAAGATATTGAATCTCTATTAAAGGAGGATGTTGAGATCCAACTTCTCCTTTATTAGTTTGCCATCTAGTATTATGTTTTATTATATTAACAGATTCTGGATAATATTATTCAAACCATTCAAAGAATTTTATATGAATTTTATGGGTATTCATGAATTCATAATATTCTTGAAAAACGTTTTCTTTTTTATCATTATAATTTTTAAAGTAATCTTTTCTTTTTTGCTTATTTTTGTTGGAATAGAAGTGTTTTCTACATCATTCCTTATTTATCTCAAAAGATTTTTCTAGAACAAATATTTCTGATTTTTCTCATTGTTTTGCATTATTAGCATTGATGAATATGTTGGTGACATATTAGGTGAATTTTGGGGACTCTCTTCCTGTCTGGCATAGATAGGTTGAACTATATTTGAAGAATTATCTATTCCTTATAAATTGGTTCTAAATGTTATTGGGATAGAAGAGATAGAGGCTCTAGCTGTCCTAAAATTTGTCGTTTGTGTTTTTGGATTTGACTCTTCTTCTAAATTTAACCTCCTAAAAGTTGTGCTGGTACTTCCTATTTCAAAGGAATGTCTTGGAGGCATTCTCCGTGGCATGTTGAATATTAATTCAACTGTGCCATCTTGGTGTTGGGAGATTTCACTTAATGAAGCGTTTCTTATTGGAGTAGGTGCCACAGGGTCTGTAGCACCCTCAAGTTTCCACCTATCAGGAAGGTTTATTTCATGCCGTTGTATTGTTCTTGGGATTGTGGTATGAGATCTTGAGGTATCTGATTCTATTAAGAGGGTTTCTCCTTTTGGGCTTCGAAGTAAAGCCTTGGTATTAACGACAGAATACATAGCTTTGAAGTGGAGTCTATAGGCTAAAGTTAGTACCTCCGAACCAAGAAGCATTTTGTAGTTATGGGTATGAATTTGGAGGGTCAAAGATTGTAAAATATTTAAAGATACCATAAAATTTGGATAACAATTAAAATGTATTGGGCCAGTACATAAGCTTGTTTCTATAGTTCCTAATAATCAGTCATTAAACATGATATGTCTTTGGCTTCTTAAATAGGTAAACTCATTTCTTTGTTTTTATAATGTAACTGCAAAAAACATTTAAATTTTTAAAAGTTGTTTTCTTGTAAACTTGGTTTGTTGGAACTCTTGGAAGAGTCCAATTATCAAATCTTTGGGGAATGTTTTAGTAATGTTCTTCTTGTTCATTAATGATGCTGTTTGAGGTTTGGTCGGACTATTGGGATTGATTGGAAACAAAGCTTACAGAAGAATTGGTTCTTCTAAGAAAGGAAAACATTCTTTATTTTCTTATTTCCTACAAGGAGGTTCTACTATCAGGATTTTTGGATTACTATTGTTGCCAACAGGGATACTTTATCCTTGACACGCCTAACCCATGGCTAACTGGACTATGTATCAATACTCAACAAAATAATAATACATTAATAAAGACAGTTAAACCAGAACTCGAAAATATTGAAAACAAATTGAATATTTCAAAACTTAGAAATACCTGCTCCTCCTTGGCTCTAATAAATTATTAAATTTTTTATAAAATTGATAAAAAAATTTAAATTTTTATAAACAAACCTACAAATCATCCAAATAATAAAAATTATTAAAATTATTAAAATTAATATACACTTATAAAAAATATATAAAAAATCATAAAAACTTGATTTGGATCGGATTAGTCGGTTGGACCAATTCGACCATAATCAACAAGGGTACCAGTCTATAGAAAACCATTAGATTGATTAACTTGGGACAATTGAACCAATTTTTTAAATATTTTTTATTTTTAATGTTTTATTTAATTAAACTAAATGGATCAGTTGAATTGGCAAACCGATGGCTTGATCGATTCAACCAGTGGTTTGGTTTCGAAAACCTTAGTTATAATATTTCATTCTAACATAAGCTAATAGTTGGATACTGAAATTTTGATTTGATAAAGATATTAAAAAAAATAAAAAAAATCGATTTAATGGTCTAGTTCCCAGGTCAACCGGCCTAATGGCTTTCCTTGGACCGGTACCCTTGTCAATTTCAGGCTAACCGGTCCAATTTAATTTTTATGATTTTTATAATTTTTATAAGTCTATATCAATTTTAATATTTTTTTATAAATTTTTACAATTTTTATTATTTTTAAGAACTTTAATACTTTTTTAAAATTTTAAATATTTAAAATAAGTTTAATTAATTTTATAAATTTTTTATAATTTTTTAATATTTATAAGTTTTCATAATTTTTTTATAATTTTAATAAGTTTATATCAATTTATATTAGTTTTAATATTTTTTAATTTTTAATATTTTTAATATTTTATGATTTTTAATCATTATTTATGGAAAAATATTAGATTAAACTAGGAGCTGCCACATGCCACCATTTGATTGGTCCATCAATTTATTTTAACGGTCAGTATGGTCAATGACGAAAATCGTTAACGGAGGGGCTTAATTCATTGTTTTAGTTAAAGACGGGAGCTTAATTGGGTGCAAATTTAATACAATTTCTTAATTGATTTTTTTTTGCATTTTCTTTTCTTAAGGGATTTTTTGACATATAAGTTAATAAAAATATATACTTCATTTAATATAGGGTGAATATTTGATATAGTCTCAATTTACCTTTTTTATTTCACAAGTATCCTTAAAAAATTGACACATATATATTTTTTAATATTTTACTATACCCTTATAGTACACTTGTCGACCCCCTGACCCTACTCGTGGATCCTAAAAACTCCATTGACATCGTATCAGATAATTTCCCTTTAATATATTGGATTATTATTTGATATACAAATGTTGAAAATTTTTAACTCTATAAACAGGCAGGCTTAAGAGACTGAAAAGTGTAAGAAAAAAATTAGTAAAAAAACTGTGGTTGTTATTATTTTGCAACTATCACTTGCTTATAATACGTAACTATAAAAACTTACTAAATCTTTTTCATTTATCATTTAATAGAAAATATATACTCCACTTAATACATTGGATTATTATTTGATACACACATTTTTAACTCTATAAACAAATAGTCTTAAGAGACTGATAAGTATGAGAAAATAATTACTAAAAAGTACCTGGAGTTGTTATTTTACAACGATCACTTGTTTATAATACATAACTATAAAAACTTACTAAATCGTTTTTATTTATCATTTAATAAAAAATATATACTCCACTTAATACATTTGAGTATTATTTGATTACACATTTTTAACTCTATAAACAAGCGGATTTAAGAGACTGATAAGTATGAGAAAATAATTAGTAAAAAGTATTTGGGGTTGTTATTTCACAATAGTCACTTACTTATAATTCATAACTATAAATACTTATAAATTGAAGTAGGGCAACTGGCATGTAATGTGCAACTTGGCGTACAAAACGTATCCTAGCACACAACACATACTGGCGCACGAAGTACATATCTGGCACACGAAGTGCATCCTGACGCATAATCCCGTACATAAACCAATCATATGGCATGCCAACTATATTCGACACAGCTTGAACAGGTAATAGGGTACCAATATTCAATTCACTTACAATTTAGTACACATATCATTTCTCAATTATATTCACTACCATAATCCATTTTATCATCATATCACATATATTCCATGACATTCAATATATTTCCACTCAATTCCATAGCACACATCATATTGAAAAACAATTCATGCAAATTTTCAATTTATCCATTTTAGTCCTCTAATTCAGAAAATCATATTCAAGCTCAATCCAAGGGTTCATATTATCACTATCTACTCATCTTGACACCTTGAAATGCAAGTAATATGTTTATGCAACAATTTATAATGATCCCAAATCATAAATGTACAAACCGAGGTCTTGCATCACTCATTGACAACTCTCACTACAAATTATCTATTTAAATTCTTTGTACCTAGTAATGTGAGATAACTAACATTACAGATTATTAACAAGTAGTAGATGGCTTGGGCTTCTTGGTGAAAATGAGTAGAGTAGACGTGACATTGTAATTCACAAAACTTCACGTGGTTAACGAAGTGGCATTTTTATTGAAGAAAAGAAAAGAGTAAAGTGGTGGATAGTTAGGCCAAAGCAATTCAGGTTCCTTCACATGATCATAATCATCAAGTCTCACAATTCACCATAAGTTTACATATTTTCATATCTAAGCATTTTATGATATATATTTTTTAAAGTCAATGTCATACTCCACAATAACAAAAGCACAATCTCATTTACCTTTCCCACATATATTTTCCAAGCATAGTAATGACATTTAAATATACTCCTTTGATTATAATAGTACAACCATATTTCATCTAACACAATTATCACACAAAAATGTCTAATGGGTCATGCTTCACATATTTCTTAACATATTCTATACATTTAAAATATGAGAAAGCTCTTCCAAGGCTTTCACTCCACAATTTTCCCTTTTCCTTTCTTTCTTTTCATAAATCATACAAAATAAAATGGATGCATATCAACATAAGAGACTACCATTAAATAATCATATAAATCGCTCAACTACCAAATATATGCTTCCAAATATAAATTGAGGTGAAGAGAATGCTAGAAATTAAGAACTCTTACCAAAAGCCATACCTTCTCATATTAGCTTGGTGTTTTCTTATTAGAACTTAAACCTAAAATGAGTGGATGATGAAGATGATAAGGAGAATGGCTCAAGAGAGGTTTTTGTGAAGTCATTTTACAAGAAAATTGTTGATACATTGATATAATAAAGGAGAAAGGAAGAGGATGTGGTGGTGTCAATGGAGGCTGGTTCGTCCAATCGGGACGGAAAGCCAAAGATTACAAGGATGAAGTGGAGAGAGTTTGAAGGCTAAGTACTAAAAGTAAGTTGGCAGAGTATAGGCTTTGTATGCTAAAGATTCCATCCCTTCTTCATTGTCTTTTGGGGGATTTTATAGGCAGAGGTTCCATGCAAGATGGTGTTGACATGTTGAACTTTCCATCAAACCATCATACCATCATTTTCAAATGTGTGGGATGGATGTTTTTGATAAGATGAGGATGTTTGGGATGGAACAAATCCTATCATTTATTCTGATTCGGTGGTATGGAGTAATTGAAATCACGTGAAATTTAATGACTAAGAAAATCACGTTATTAACAAAAGATCAGGTTCTTGAATGAATCAAATGATTAACTTCCTTGAATGGTTTCTCCCCGCTTATTCGAATGGTTAAGACGGGAGGTGAAGTTGTTAGTAATCTTTCAGTTGGTAGCAGGTGGAGTTTATCCCTCTGGTAGCCTTTTGTCTGGCCATGTGTCTTCATTCGTAGGGGGAGGTATAACAAAAATGAAGGAAAATGTTGAAAGATTTATGAGATTTTGAGAGAAAAGAGGTTGAAATTGGAATGAGGGTTTTCTCTTCAATGGCAAGGGCAGTAAATGGGGGCTTTTGTCCTCTTTGGTTAATTTTTTTCAACATTAAAATACAAGAAAAGTGAAAGAGTAAAATGTTTCAAGTATGTGGCTCACATATTTCTCAACATAAAAGAAATGGGTTTGCAAAGTCAAAATATCATTTCATTACCGCACACTCCTATTTATTCTAATATTTAACCGTAAACATGTCTCCCTTCAACTATTACTTTTACTTGTTTGGGTTCAAAACTCTAAATCTACGTATTAGGTTATAGGACAACTTCCCTAGAGTTACGTCGACAATATAATTTGATCTAGTATTAAGCTGCATAGTTGCAATTATAAATGGTAAGTATGTATATGCCTGCTATTATGTTATATCTTGTAATAAATTTGAAAGTTAAAAACAAAGAGATCAATATCATAATTACATATAAATTTCAACTCGTGAATTTTAATATAGAATAGACATTATGATTCAATTATATTGATTTGATTGTGCATATCAATTATTTTTATATTGAATAAATATAATCATGATTCTATGCGATAAGTGAATGTGAAATGGTTTCACATAAGTAACAGCGTTAATGATCCATAAAAATTAAATTCAAATTAAAATCATACATATAACGTACAAAATCATAATTCATATATCAAGTTGCACATTTTTTTCAAGGCACATTGCACTTTAAGTAAAAAAAAATTGCATTTTATATAAAACAAGATACATTAAACAAACAAATATAATTTTAAAAAAAAAGTAACATGCATATCATATTAATGAAATATTTTATAAAAAAAATTATTAGCCTATCAAAATATATAAAATTTTGACAATAGCATGTAACACAAAACTAAAAATTATTTAAATAATATCAAACTTAATAATTTGAAAACAATATTTTTATACAACACACAATATATAATATTTTAAATATAATTAACATAAAAGTAAATACAAAATTTTTCATGCTGGTTTGTTATTAAAAAAAACAATTAATTAGTTTGTCATGTAGTAAACCCTATTAATGCAATCAAACAAAAAGTCAAAGTCAACATCCAGAGTAAAAAAAAAATTATTCAATTCTCAAATAAACTCTAAAATCATAAGTTACAGCGACAAAACAAAGCCAACTCCAACTCCTTCAAATTCTAATTCTAAATTATTTCATATCATTCTGCGGGATAAATAGTAATAGTGAATATATACTTATATGTCCAGAAAAGGGAAAAAAAAAATACCATCCAACATCTGGGTTTAAATCCCAGACTTTTAAAACCCTATCCTTTGGACCAGAAATGGGGAAAAGAGATGGAATTGATTGGAAAATGTTAATCAGTGAATATCTATATGTTGGTATATTTAAACAAATATTTGTGGAAATTAATAAAAAAATGTTAATCTCAATTGTTATTCTCCACAGCAAGAAAAAAAAAACATATGTAGAAAGAAATAAATTAAATGTATAAATCTAATAATAAAACCTATGGATGATTATTGTAAAAACAATACGAGGAAAAAGTGTCCAACAGCAGAAGTACAACAAACCTATCAAATCCACAAACAAATCACATAGGACAGTCTCAGCAATCATCTTTATATTCAGCTGCAGCAGCCGCCTGGTTGAGAAGCACTACCATCTCTACCGCCAAATGAAGATGCTTGACTTACATGTCCAATTTTTATGCCATAAGACTGCAATAAAGAGGGTTAAAAACATATAATGATCATTGCCTTTGAAACAATTCATGTTCCCAACAATTTCCTATAAAGCAACTGATGCACTGTCCTAAAACTTTAAGGGTGTACTTGATTGAGTCGGAAAGCTGAAGGATGAGAAGAGGGAGTGAAAGTGGGACGGAAATATTTTTTTAGTATGCTTGGTAAGAAATGAAAGTGAAAGATGAACATTTTCCACCCTAATAGATAAAAACAAATCATTCCATATTGAAATGATAAGACAAAAGAAAATTAGAATGATGTAACCTAGTTCAAAATTATGCATTTTTAAAAACTTCCATTTTCTTTCCTCATTTTTCAACCCTATCAAATAATATATTTTTCTTTCTATTCATCTAACTCCAATTTTCCATCTTTCAAATTATCTTTTCACTCTACCAAGCAAAGCTTAAAAGAACATGGCCAATCTAATTCTTATGACTTAGCCAATTTCCAATAAATTCTATATGCTGAGGATGCAGATTAAATTGTGGTGAGTTCAACTCAATCATTTGATAATTGATATAATGAGATGGTAGAAATTGTAGTGAAAAATAAGCAGATAAAGCTAACCTCATTTGATATGTCAATAACTCCATCCTGGATTTTCTTGTAGATTTTCGAAGCTGTGCTTAGAAATGCCTGCAAAAATTTTCTTGTTATAAATTAAGGTGATTGAAAGCTTATTTATACTCGTGCTATAGAGCATTCTCAAGAAATCATAAACATAAACAAGAGAACTAAAATTATAACCTCTTCAACATTTTGAGCCGTTTTTGCAGAAGCCTCCATGAATATCAGTCCGTGCTCCCTGGCAAACTGCTCACCTTCCTCTGTGCTCACTGCCCTTCTATGAGACAAATCACACTTGTTGCCAATAAGCATGACAGTCATGTTTGCATTTGCATGCTGCCTTGCTTCCTCCAACCAGCTAGTCAAGTGATTAAAAGTCTCCCTCCTGATTATTAATCATACAAGGATTTAAAAGTGTTATTATTGCAGCCAAGTACAACAGCACAGATAAAATTGCTTCTATGAATAATATATGCAAGTTGACGAATGTAAAAGAAAAAAGGTCAATCGTCTAAAGCTTAAGTAACTTTATTGGCTAAACTCAAACTTCTGGAAAGAACAAATGTAGCACCTAGTAATATCGTAAACTAAAAGTGCACCAGCAGCTCCACGGTAGTAAGACCTTGTAATAGATCTGAATGATTCTTGGCCTGCCTGGAAAAACAAAGTATATTCAGCCCCTTAACTGAAAAAGAAATAACATGCTTCACATTTTAAATATCTTAAGCTGGGACTAAGTGAGAAAGCTTGTTGCAATGGACATAGCAACCACTAAGATCAAATGCCACCAAAGACTCTGGTATAATCAAGGGATATTGCTATCCTACTAAAAAGCATTGTAATGATAAAAGTACCATATCGGCCCCTGTACTAGGCGTCAAATTGCATTTCGCCCCCTCTACTCAAGAAATGGGCAAATTAATCCCTATACATTAGATCAAAGAGTAAATTAGTCATTTCTTTTGAAAATATAATCCATTTGTACCGTTAAAATGCGCGTGCCTAATGGAGTAACCGGACAATGATGTGTGGTGTGCCACGTGTATGTCATGTTGATGTACAAAAACTAGTTTTTAATAGTAGAAATGGATGAAATTTTGAACAGAATGGCCTGTTTGCTTCTTGATCCAACATACAAGGACTAATTTGCCCATATTTTTAGTAGAAGGGGCAAAATGCAATTTGAATCCTATTACAGAGGCCTCCATGGTACTTTTATCGCATTATAATGAACTTTTTCCACGATAACATGAATCAGTCCTATGAATACTGAGATCAACCATGAACTTGTGTTCTTCAGAGATTGACTAGTAATTTGATATTAAATGTACAACTAAGATCCATTTAACATGAAAGTTTGACCTAGACAAGGTCATACACCGGCAAGCCAGGAATACCATAATTTTATAGGATGGGCAGAATTTTGAACCTTCAACACACCATTTTGATACTTTGTTAAAGAATCACTGTGCAATATAACAACACATACAGACACATTACACTGAGAACACTTGAAAGCCAAGGAAAAGGAAAAACCAACCGTATCCCATATCTGAAGCTTTATTGGCTTGTTCTCAATAGTGATCATTCTGGCTCCAAATTCAACACCAATGGTTAAATCATGAACAGGCTGAAACCGTTTGTCGGTGAATTGCAAAAGAAGACATGATTTTCCAACTCCTGCAAAAGGAAAATACTTATGCTAGATAGAACTACCATGATATTCTTGGTAAAACAATATCGCAAAACTGGCCAAACTGAATATCATATGCAAAAATGTTCACCGGAATGCAATTTCACTATTATCTCAACATTTGAATGCTATCACATTATCATGCTAAATAAAGCCACTACTCCATGTTAGATTGTGTTTTTATCTTAAGGAAAGTCATAGAAACCAATGGCTTCATCCAAATAAAAAATAAAATTGATGAAAATTTTACGGTGTCAGCAAAAAATCCTCTAGTGAAGCTATAATTTCCTAGCAGATTCAGAACTTACAAACGTAAGAGCAAAGACCCATATATCAAATTAAACCAAAAAAAAAAAACTTAGGGAAGGAAAACAGGAAAGGGATCTTACCAGTATCGCCAATGATAATGTACTTGAAGAGGTAAGCGTAGGACATCTCTTCTGCTCGTATTAGTAAGAACCCAAAATACCCAAAATCTGAGACTTTTTTTTACTTACGATTGATAAATGAATGGCCAGATCTTATGAACAAAAAGTAAAATCGAATTTTATAACTAAAAAGCAAAACAAACGAGGAAAAAATTGTTCCTCTAAAACAAATGTATTTAACTCTATGTTCTTAAAAGAGAATTTGAAAGGAAAAAAAAGTATTAGAGTGATTAATGTTCTCTTTCTTTCTTCCTTCTAACACAGCAATTCTTTTATTTCAATTAAATAATAATAATAATAATAATAATAATAATAATAATAGAAGGAAACGAAACGCAACAACCTTCTTTTCTATAGCAACAGGCTGTTTGTCGGTTATCTTAACCACGAAGAATTATTAACAGAATACTTAAAAAAAACTTAAACAACAAAATCATCATTAAATTATATTAGTTTTTTTTAAATTGGTACCTGAATTATTCAGTCGTTACTCATTTTACCTAAACTTTAGTTCCGTAAAAAAAATTCATTCAATAATAACTTGTCACGTAAATCTCTATTTATTTTACGCTAATTGTCAATGTAATAGTGTTCATTTTATCATATTTTCTTCTTTATCAAACAATTTTTACCAAATTTTTTTACATTTTATCATCCACCAAACACCCAACAAAAATCGATTGCTTCCTTGTACAAAGCTTCCACCATTTTATCATCTTCAAACTTTAACTGCTTTTACCATCTTCAAGCTTCGAGTCTTTTCTTTCTTCACCGGATTCTTTCCTTATACAATGGTATGAATAACCCCAAAAAATCTTTAATTAAAGAGAATGCATAAAAAAGAAAGAAAGAAGTCAAATCTTCACTTTCATATAATGATAGAGAGATTCCTAAATCACAAAAAAAAACACTTTTTGAAGAAGAAAAAGTAATTGAGATCAGTTTGCAAATTTGTTTTAAATCGATTCTTTGCTTATTTGAATCGATTGTTTTGTTGATTGACTCGATTCTTTTTGTTGTTTGAATCGATTGTTTATTATTTGAATCGATTCTTTGTTGTTTAACTCGATTCAAACGCCAACATTTTTTGGCTCATTTTCTTTCTCTCTCTCTTTTCTTTGCTTGAGCACCAAAAGTATTGTTGTTTCTTTTGAATCGATTTTTTGTTATCTTAAATCGATCTTTACTTATTTGAATCGATTGTTTTGTTGATTGACTCAATTCTTTTTATTGTTTGAATCGATTCTTTGTTGTTTAACTCGATTCAAAGGTCAACACCATTTTAGTATCTGACCCTTTAATTCCATTAATGTTTCAATAACAAATAAAACTTATAAAATAGAAACACCCCCAAAACAAAAGATGAAGAAAGAAGAAGACTGGAAGCTTGAAGATGGTAGAAGCAGTTGAAGCTTGAAAATGATAAATAGTGGAAGCTTTGTACAATGAAGCAATCGATTTTTTTTGGTGTTTGGTTGATAAGAAAATGTAAGAAAATCTATTAAAAATTATTTGATGAGAAGAAAATATAAGAAAATCTGGTAAAATCAACACTATTATATTGACAGTTGGGGTAAAATAAATAGATGGCTACGAGGTAAGTTGTGATTGACTGAATTTTTTTTCTAAAAGGACTAACAGTTGGGGTAAAATTGGTAACAAATTTATAGTTTAGGTATTAGTTCTGACAAAAAAAGAAGTTAAAAGTACCAATTTGGGAAAACTAGTATAGTTTAGGTATCATTTTGTTGTTTAAGAAAAAAAAACCTACATCATTAAATTATTAATAAGTTTACATTTTAAAATGTTATAAGTTAGATCATTAAACTATTTAAAAATTACAAGTTTGATACTAGTCCGTTAATTTGGTAAGAATGTCAAATGTGACTAATAACTAATGATTCATCATAGTGTAGATTACACTCAAGACTACTCAACTATTAGTAAGTTTGCACTTGAGTCACTCAATTTCGAAAAAAGTTATAAGTTGTTCATTGAACTATTTAAAAGTTTTAGGGTATTAGAAATCTCCTTAACAATTGTATTTCAGTAATCTCACCACCATCCGACCTTTTCCTCGGGCAAAAAGCACATCATACCATAGCTTTTTTCTTCCTCTTTCAACTTTATGGTTAATTTTCCTTGAAATGGCATGAAACTTAGTTGATTTAAACTTGAAGCCCTAATGGGGAAGCTTTTTTTTTTATTATCTCTATCCATTGTGTCGAATGGCTAGCAAACTTCAATATGTTCCTCTTCTCAGCAAACTTTCTTCTTGATGTTTTTAAAAAAAATTGTCCCTTTGCTTATTTAGGTCTTGTTTAGGGCTTGTTGAAACAAGATACTTTCTTTCTTTCTTTCTTTCTTTGTATTTGCCTTTTTTTTTAGTATTTTGTTTACTTTGATTATCGTTATGGTGATATTTGGTTGCTGATTAGGGGTAAAGGCGTGTGAATAGCTTGATTGTAAATTTTCTTGGGCCACGGTTTTGGTTGAAGGGAAAATGGTAAATGGTAAATGGTAAATGGGTTAAGAATGAAGAGTTGGCGAGTTGGTTAGGTTATAGAGGTGAGACATGGGGTTAACAATGGCTTTGCTAGGGGTTTGGGCTTTAAGTTGTTGACATTGTTTGGATTCTCGGGTTAGGAAGTAATGGTGCAAAGATTAAGTGATCAAATTGTAAACTTATAAACTTACTAATATTTCGATGACCAACTTGTAACTTTTTGAAATTGAGTGACCAAATTGTAAGGTTACTAACAGTTGAATGACAGAATTGTAAATTTACCCGTCCCCACATCTAATGTTCGTTTCCATGTTAATGGGACAATGACCAACTTATAACTTTCAAATAGTTTAATGACCAACTTATAACATTTTGTAATTGAGTGAAAATAATGTAGACTTACAAATAGTTGAGTGACATTGGCTGTAATTTACCCAAAAATAATTATTTGATAATGATTTTTTTATTTACTAGATTATGGGACAACAATGATGCGGTTGAAAATCAAAATTATGTAACAAATATATTTATAAAAATTGATATAATAAATAAATGAGGGTTTAGTTGAAGTGGTAAAAAAAGTTGTTGAAAATCTTGATGTTCCACGTATTAATGTTTTAGGTTCAAATATTATTATACATGTGTGTGTTTTTTCATATAAAATATATAAAAAAACAACACCACCTTAAAAATATAATTTACTTCGTAAAGAAATTATATTTCATTCATTACCTAATTGAGTTGTTGTCTGACTGACTCATGACATCAACTTAGTAAAGGATTTAATATATAATATGGATAAACGCTATCACATACTTTAATTTATACTTAAAAATAAATTAAATAAATGTAAAGTAATAATTTAAATTAGCTATTACAAATGTACAATGCAATAACCACAAGACAATAGGAGGCAAGATTAATTAAAAAGTTAAAAAAGTGATCGAGAAAATAATCATAACAATTAAATTTAGAGGACTAAAAGGTCTTTGTTTAAACAATAGATGAGACAATAAATTATCCTTGATTAGGTCAAAATTTGATAGAATTGTCGGATCAAAAGCTTTATTTTATTAAGCATAAATTGTGACATCCTATATCTAATTAGATCGTCGGATTCGAATGCGTGACATGACATTATGTTGCTAGAGCAAATAAAACAAACTCAATCACAAATAACATGACATTCAAGTGAATAAATTCCCATACATTATCAACATATACACATAAATCAATTCAATGAATGCACATTAATCACATGTTATGCATTTAAGGGTTGTAAGAAGTGTATAATATAGTTAGGATTCGAATTCAAACCTTTATTGACAAAATTCAACATTGTTTCTCAAGACATTGAGTTCCATGTCTCGAGACAAACCTATTTTTATTTTAGAGATTTTTATTTCAATGTAGATATGTCTTGAAACCTTAAGGTCTATGTCTCGAGACAAAGCCCCTCAAGTCTCGAGATTGGCCTCGAGACGAACCTCCTATGTTTTCTTATTTTAGATACTATGTTTTCTTAGGATGAACGCTTCGACCGAGTAGTCTTCTCCGTTATCCTTAAGCTCACGTCTGCCAAGTGTGGGCTCGCTTCAAATCAGAAAAATTTTCACGAAATTACCAATGGGGTAATTTTGTAATTTCTCTAAACTTTTGGGTCAAGTTGTAAATCAGAAAAATATCTCTAGAAATTTTCTGAAATAATCTCTTCAGAGAATTTTCTCTCTACAACTTTGTCTTGAATTCAAGTGTGTGTCAATAATGACCCAAGACTCTCATTATATAGGGAGAGTTTAAAGAGTTTAACTATGATTAAACTTAATCACTTTAATATTAAATTAATATAATATTTATCAAGATAAATATTAGATTAAATTTAATATAATCTTATGAAAATAATAGAATGTTTATCTACATTCAATTAGATTTAATAATAAGATAATCACTTCAATATTAAATTAATAAAATACTATTAAGATATGCATTAAATTAAATTTCATATTAAACTATTAAAATAATATTATTTTTGGATTAATTGCTCTAGAATCAAATTCTTTGGAAAAATTCCAGTAAGAGTGTAACTCTTCCACTGCTTAACCACCAATGACCAACTGTTGCCAGCCATCGAGATGTCACCGTTGCAGCCATCGGCATCGTCGTGTCTGATGATGCAAGTGCGACACCCTTACAGCACCTCGAGCCAGTTCGACTGCTGCTGATTCGATTTAGGTCAATGACGATTCGACTGGTCTAGTCTAACCACCGGTTGAACTATTGCCCGGTTTCACATGCCGGGCCCAGTTTGGCTAGTTTTTGGGTCTTGGTCTCGATTTTGGACTCTCGGACCCAATTTACGATCTTAGGTCAAATTTTCAAGTTCAATTACCCATTGGGCCAATTGTCTGACTTGAAAATTAACTTCCAAAAATATCATATTAATTTTAATTGATTTGATTAGTTTAATTTTACTTTATCAAAATTAATTTTTTTTAAAAACACTTAGATTTTCCAAATTAAATTTTCAAGAAAATTCTTTAATCAAATTTTCTAGTTAAACAATTCTCACGACCACCTATTTTAATTCCATATCGAATAAATCGACTCAATTAAATTATTCCCCATGTCATAAAATTTTCTTCTGATTTAAATGTAGTCTGATCGAGCTTTTTTCATAGCTGAATTAAAATCAAGACCATTATTTGTTCAACAAATTTGTGATGCTCAGAAAGTTGATAATGATTTGTTAGCAAAGCGAGCTCAATGTGAATCGAGTGTTGAAACAGAGTTTCGAGTTGATACCAATGATTGTTTGAGGTTCAGAAACTGAATATGTGTTCCGAGGAATTCAGAGTTGATTTAGATGATTTTGAACGAAGCTCATAGCAGTCAGCCATTTTGAACGAATCATTCAGATTAATATGTTTTGTCTTTGGATTTTTTGTGAATTTGAGTAATTAGGGCTAAATTGTAAAAATAATATTTTGAGGGATTAAAATGTGAAAAAAATGAAATATGTAGACTTGTATGGAGCTTTTGAATATTCGGCCTAAGCATGGTATATGCAAATTTTGTGTATTTTGTATTTTATGCAATAGGGACTAAATTGCAAAAAGTGTGAAATGTCAGGGGCAAAATGGTAATTTGTATATTAATGTGTTTTGGATTAAATTTAATGAATGTGTGTTTAAGTTAGTTAAATTTGAATTTATTTAGATCAAGAACGGAAGAAAATGAAATTAGATCGGAGAAAGTCGAAAGTAGTCGAATAGTCGATTATACAGTCCGTCGATATCCGAGCTAAGTCTATAAGCATTTAAATGTTGTTAAATTGAGAATATATGAATGCTATGTGATGAATTTAATTATTCGAATATATATGTGTGTGTGTGTTTTGGCTGAATGTGATTATGAGATAGGGAACTATGTTTCGAGTTCGATTCGATCAAGATTTAACGTCTGAAAGTCCCGTATGAACCCTAGGAATAGATAGGATACATATGTCATGACATAGGATCTCTGATATTTGTTTTCGTGTAAGACCACGTCTGGGACGTTGGTATTGACTTGTGTTTATGTGTAAGACCCTGTCTGGGACAGTAGCATCGATATGTGATTACATGTAAGACCATGTCTCGGACGTTGGCATTGTACGAGCTTTCTGATTATCCGCGTATCCTTTTTAATTCCGAACGGTTCAACGGGCAATGTTAAGTGAATACCAAATGTGAAATCGAATAAAAGGGTTCAGGTATGCGTTTATCCTAAGTTGTGAAAACAAAGTAAGTTGGATGTTGAATTGATTGCATAAATGTTTAAATTATAAATGTGAATCATGTGTATGCATATGTGATTGTGTATATTTGGCCAAATGAGGTATATGTGATATTAATAGTGAGATTTATATATGTTCATGTGTATTTATGCATTTAGCCATATGATATATGTATGTATGATTAAAATGATAACTTTGTATTGGAGGATATGTATATTCTGCCTTATTAACTTAGTGTCAATATAAAATCGTTGATATATATATTTGCTTATGACTTACTAAGCTTAAATAGCTTACTGTATGTGTTCTTGTATATCTCTGTTTTATAGATTTTGGAGTCAAGTTACGAGCTCGGGGATCGTTAGCAAAGTCTATCACACTATCGATTGTTTCTTTCCATATTTTACTAAGTTTAATTTGGGCTTATGGCATGTATAGCATAGTTGAAATGTTTGATTTTGCAACAAGTATGTATATGTTTAAAGCCATGCGAAAATGGCTTGTCTATGATTAATATGTATAAGTACGGTTTTATGTGTTTTTGAATGGGTGCTTGATGTGTTTAATTTTTATGCTTGAATTTGACTATATTTGATCATGAATTGAGCTTGCATTCAAATGAGATATTCAAATCGCATGTATGTGATAAACTTGTTTTATGTTAGGTATTAGAGTCTCAAGATGTGAGTTGGATAAATTTAGGTGAAATGTTAATTATACTATAGATGGAATGATAGTTCATTTCGGTTATTCGTTATGAAATAATATATGTATATTAGGTCTTATGAGTTAGCACCAAAGTTGTTTATATAATTGGTTAATGAATGGTAAACAATGGGTTTATGATATATTTGATTGCATATTGGCTATATAGGTTCGGTTACTATTGGTAAGTAATGAATATGTTTCATGATTGTTTTGGTATGAAGGTTTGTGTAATACCCAATTTTAGCCCGGGCTCACATATGGAAACATAATCTTCGAGGATATGCAATCTTAGATATGATATGCAATCTTAGATATGATATATGCAATCTTAGATATGATATGTAATCTTAGAAGATATGATTTTGTAATCTTAGAGATTTAATTTGTAGATACCCTTTAATCTTAGCCGTTGATGTAATTGATCTGTACCGTTGGATTTGGGGAGGCTCAACTATAAATAGAGGCCTCTCCCTTCATTGTAAAAGGGGAAAAGATGGAATCAATAAAAAAAGGGAGAACGATTGGCAGTTTTTTAAAGGTGGCTTACTGTTTTTTTCTTTTTCGATTATTTTTTACTTATTTACGATTTTGAAAAAGGGAGAAGGTGATACCGCTGTGAATTTTATTTATTTATTTTATTTAGCCCTAATAAAGTGACGCGTTTCAAAGGATGGAGATATTTTCCCATTTGAGCCCTATGAGTTATTCGCACCTTTTTAATGTTTTACAATTAGTTTTTTTATCTTTTTAGAATTAGCCCTTTAATTTTCTTTCAATTTCAATTTAGCCCCGCTGGAACGACGCCGTTTTAGAGGAGAGGAGAAAATTTCCCTTCTAGCCCCTCTATGTAATTCGCGTGTTCAATTTAATCCTTTGAGTTTTATTTATTTGCAGATTTTTCCCCAGATTTTTCATATTCAGTTCAATTTAGTTTTTTTTAAAAAATTAATTAACTTCCATAATGTAATTATTTCTTTTATTTTTTAATTAGTTTTTATTTATTTATTTATTTATTTAAAACAAATATTTTTATATGTACGTACATTTATTTTTTAATATTGTAATTATTATTTAATATTTTTACATATATATACTTTTTATGTATCCATTTATCTTCTTATATATATGTATATTTTCTATAATGTAATTATTATTATCATTATTTTTTATATGTACATATGTATATATATTTTTAACAAATGTTTTGTTTATATCCATATGGATATTTATTCTTTTTTTAAAAAAGGGGCTCAAATATATATATTTTTAAATACCTATTTTATAATCTATATATGTTTATCTATTTTTATATCCATATGGATATTTATTCTTTTTTAAAAAAAGGGGCTCAAATATATATATATTTTTAAATACCTATTTTATAATCTATATATGTTTATCTATTTTTATTTATATTCATAAATATTATGTATTGCATATATATATATACGTTCCATAACCAAAAAATTTATTTGTAAATCATATGTATATTTTAATCTTCATAATTTCTATGTTCATATTATATATATTCTTTTCTTCATTTATTTGGTTGGCTTTCCTCCTTTCGTTATATAATTGAGTTTACATTTAATATTTTGCATGTCATGGATTATTGTTATAGATTTTGTTTATTCATTTGTTCATATTATTTCTATGCCATTGTAATATTTATTATTGCATTGTATATTTAATGTAGCATCACATCATTTTTCACTCGATTTCAAAATTTTTAAAATTGAGATAATGCTTGTATTTAGGATTTTCAAGGAAATTGAGCCCTAACGTATTGAGTTCCGATTTTCTTCATTAAATCTAACAATCGAGCATTTCTCTTTAATAAAAAAAATAAGAACTCATTATTGGGAATTCAACACGTTGTGTCCTAACATATTGGATGTGACGCATTGATTTCTTGAAATGAAGATTTGTTCTAAAAAATAATAAATGAAATATTCCGAGTTTGGGATTTTGGAGGAATTGTGCCCTAACGTATTGGGCTGCGATTTCTTAAATCTTGAATAAATGGATATTCTTTTAAATTTTTATTACACAAGTATTCTGGCCTAATTCATTTTTGAGGAAATTAGAATGTCGTGCCCTAACGCATTGGGTGTGGCATTTTCTTTCTCTGAAATGATAAGGGTCTTAATACGTAACGTTTAAGAGTTTTTGCTAAGGATTATATTTTTCAAATTTTCGACATTAAGACATTAATTAATTAACTAGGTACCAATTTTTGGGCGTTACGAGGGTGCTAATCCTTCCTCGAACGTAACTGACTCCCGGATCCGTTTTTCTAAAACTCGTAGACCAAAGACGTTTTTTTAGGTGATCCAATCACACCTTAATAAAAGATTGGTGGTGACTCCCAATTTTTATTTTTTAAAGTCGACAACCTAAAATTTTTGTTTTTCAAAAAAATGGTTTCGACAGTTTGGTTATGATATTTGATTCGTTATGATATGCATATAATCTTGATAATGGTATGACCCAATCAATGATTTGTTAATAGGATAAAATGTGAAGTTTAGGTAAACTAATATGCACATGTGAATTTGATGTACATAGAAATGTTATTTATGTGCAAATGTTAAATGTGACTTTTGTTTATAGGGCAAGTGCGCATTACAATTATATATCAACATCAATAGTATGTTCGGCCATGACGTAATGTTACTATGCTTTTATATACATTTGATTTTTAAATGGTATAAAATGGTTCGATTGGTTTAATATGCGCATGTATTGAAGTAATATGATTGATAATCAACTTATGTTATATTTGTTTTGATTTATGTTCGATATATACTATATAATGATATATGCTGGAATAGGTTTTAAGTGTATAAATGCCATTAATGTTAAGTCATGTGGTTTGGACATTTTTATTTTATTTTATGTATTAAGTACTTGTAATATGATTTATTACACATTGTTAAATTGAATACGTGATTATTTAGATGATATTAATATGGTTAATTATTGAAGCATGATTTGTATGTGTGATATGACTAGAAAATGTATAAATTGATTTTGGTTGACTAAGTGATCCAAATATATATACGAGTTTGAATTGTAAGGAATAAATGTCTGTTCTGAATTGTGTTTTGTTCGGTAATGCCTCATAACCCTAATCTGGTGAGGGATATGGGTTAACGGGTGTTACACAATTCATCCAACTACTTTGTCCAATGACCTCGTCATGTGTATGTTACCCTAATATGATATCCTTGATTCTTTTAAGTTAAATTTGTTCACTCAATACAATTTTATTTTATCTCATTGTGTCTTCTTAATGATTAATATGATTACTGGCAACAAATGAATGTAATAAATTGCTCGTTCGAGAACAAGCAACCCGTGGCCGCGTTCCATATTTATCAATCCATACAATGCCAATGAGAGGATATCATTAACTCTTTAATTGAGCTATGAATTCCACTGTTACTAGTAAAGCCATGCCATACACAAGTCATGTACCTAACATACTGGCTACGGGCTTGATCATCTTTAGAGCATAAGCCTCCACTTAATCAAAGCAGATGAGTTACATGCGCATGAATAGTGACTAACTCAGGATTTAGGTAAATCATACCATGAATGTCACAAGTGAATTAATTCACAAACAGATTCATAATTAATTCATCTTGGGTCCAGTCCAATGTATCATTCTAGCAATGAATACATCTATGTCTCTACTCATGGAGTCAACTACTTCAATAGACAAGACTAGCCATCTTTCCAATTGGAACTGTAGACGACATAATAATCCTTCTTAGTATTTGAATCAAATGCTCACTTTGATTCTTTTACGGGATTGTGGATTCATTTAGATTATTTATTGAAGTAAGTTGTCTTTCTCACAATGTAAACATTCTTTATAATGCCACTTATCTTCAGTTTGAACTTTAGACAATCAATGTACTAATATTTGCATGTCACAATTTCGCTATGCATGCAAAATATAAAAGACATAAATACAAAAGACATAATAGTGAAATGTGAAATTAACTTTAATTATTTATTCATCGTTCAAATAAATAAAAATAGTTACATGTTTACTACAATATGGTCACATTTCCCAACACATAGATCATGTAAAATAATATAGCATCATTTAATATCATTGCACACATAATCAGTATTACAGATTTTATAAATCAGGGGTACTTACTTTTAGCTAATCCTAATAAAGAGTTTATTACTCATTGATCACTTCACCAAGAATACTTAAGCAATCAATTAGTCATAAATATAGCAAGATTTTATATGAATATTATTATTAATATATACATATATTTATGTACAGAACATCCACATTCATTAATCGGTTAGAACCCACACCTTCAATTGCAATTCCGTTCACACTAACTCTAATTCTCAACACTCTTATGATGTAGATATGAGCTTTGAACTACTTCATATCCATAGTCAACACCTTGTTAAATTTGGTCATACTAAATCTGGAAGAAGATCTAGAGGTTTTATTTACAAAGTAGGAGGAAAATACTTACTATTATCCACGATTTACAGATTTGAATCAGTATCACTCTTATAGATTAGAGTTGATATGAAGTATTAGATCTGTACTTCCAACAACCAAATACAAACTTTTAGAATTGGTTTTTAACAGATTTAGAAAGGAGTAATGAATTTTAATCTTTGAATATACATACTCTAACATAGATTTGATCGTCAGTGGAGATTTAAACCATCTCGATCTAGCCTTAAACAAAAAATTTATACTCATTAGAATTGACCGAAATAATATAATATATTACAATAGGGGACTGAAATAAATATTTATCAAGAACGAATATTCAGTAAGAACTTTTAGATGACAAAAAGAATTCGGTTATAGAAAAATATATCAAAAGAGAAGAGAAGAAAGGTGATGGTGGTGGCACGGCGATGACACAACAACGACATGGTGGTGGTGAAATGGCAACAAAAGAAAGGAAAAGGAAATCAGAAGTAAAGGGAAAAGAATGAAAGGTGGCAAAAGTATAAAGGGCGGTGGTAATGATGGTGCAATTGGCAACAATGGTGATGTATGATGGAGTAAAAGGGGCGGTGATGAAAAAAAAAGTGAAAGTAGGCTGTGGTAAGGTGGTACAACGGTGGTACAAACAGTGGAAAAAGAGGAGGTGTGGAGACAAAAGGAACAGAAAGGAGAAGAGAAAGGAGGAGTTAAGAGGAATGGGTGATACAAGGTGGTAGTTTGGAGAAAAAGATGACAAAAGAAAACAAAATGATATTTTTCTTTGGGGTGGCACACTAGTCAAAGGGAGGAAACAAAATGGTATGTGAGGGAAACAAGGGAGAAGAAAGGAAAGGGAGGGGACAATGAAGTAGAAAAAAGGAGAAGTTGTGACAGCCCAAAGTTGACCCTAGTCGGGAAGTGGTTTCGGGACCGCTAAACCGAGTCACCGAAATGTTGAATGTGATATTTATTGTCTAGAATATGTAATTATGAATGTGTGAAAATTTCAAGCTTCGATTTAGTCGATTGCATGTGAATTTAGTCAATAGGACTTATGTGAGAAAATTTTAAAATGTGATAGGTCAATGTGTGAGGACCTATTAGTGCATGTGGACAAAGGGGGGACTTGCATGTCAAATTTCCCCCCCTAATGAGTAGTGGCCGGCCATGACAAGGAATGATGGGCAAAACATGTCATGAAACATGTTTTGTTAATGGAAGAATAAAATAAGGAGTATGGGTAATAAAGAAATGGAAACAAAAGAAAAAAAATGTGTGGTTGCCCCCCCATTGCCGTGAGCTAAAGAGAAGAAAGGAGAAAAATTTGTGTTCATCCTTTCTCACCTTCATTTAGCCTAAATTAGAAAGAAAAACAAAGAAAAAAATTTCTCATCCTTTGGTTCATCCTTGGCCAAAAATTTTAAGGAGGAAAGAAGAAGAAAGGTGAAGAGATTCGGCCATGCATGTAGCTAGGCTAAGGTATGTTTGATGATGTTCCATGAGATGCATGCATGTTTTAGTTGTTAGCTTGAGTTCTACCTAGCCCATGGTCTAAATCTTGCTATGTGATGGAAATGGCACTTGACCATGGATGCATCATTCTTGGTTGATGTTTGATGTTGTGGTGATGAGGCATGAGGATGAGTTAAGATTCGGCCTAGGTGGAGGTTGTGTTAATGCCATTGCATGCAAAATATGAAGCTTGTTAATAATGCATGTGATGATGGCTTGATGATTCTTGAACCTCCTTTTTAGCATTTTTTGTGTGAGCACATATGTGCATTGGTTGCTAAATGGAGAAGAATCGGCTAGCAAGATGTGTGCTAAGGCCGAATGTAACTTTGCATGTTGATGAGCAATGCATGTGTTAAATCGATGAAAAGGGGGAGGATGCTTTACTAGTGTGTGTATATGTGTGTATTAAGTGTTGAGATCGACCCCAAAAATAGACATGCATATTCGGCCAAGGGGAAAGAAATTAGCTAATATGTTGTGTTGATGCATGATTTTTGCATGTATGAGACTTTAATGTCTAATGTATAAATATGGGCTAAGTGCCTTGTGTTCATCTTTTTGATGCCTAAATGATGAAATCAATTTATTTGTTTGATTAAGCTCAAGAGCAAAGGGGAAATAAATCCGATAAAGGGAAGGAAAAAGTGGTTGAATAGCTAGTGGAATCGTTCGACAACACCCGAGGTAAGTTCTTGAGTAAGAGAGCTTAAATTACGATGTGATTAAATCATGCTCTATGTGAGGCTATTGAGCCGAATGTGCAAGGATGATATGTGCCTTGTGTTTGAGTTTCGCAAATGAAAATGAAATATGAATGTGCCATGAATTATTGTTAGATGTGCATGATTAATTGAATGCTGTCCGGGCTAAGTCCCGAAGGCTTTGTGCTAAGTGAATATATCCGGACTAAGATCCGAAGGCCTTTGTGCGAGATATTAAATCCGGGTTAAGTCCCGAAGGCATTCGTGCGAGTTGTTAAATCCGGGTTATGTCCCGAAGGCATTGTGTGAGTTACTAAAATCGGGCTATGTCCCGAAGGCATTTGAATGAGGAGCTATATCCGGTTAAATCCCGAAGGTACGTGATTTGGTAATGAATGAGCTTGCTGTAAAATTCCAGCGAATACTCGAAAAACATCCCAATATGGGGATATGTTACGTATGTGTTGAATTTAATCGAGCCCTTACAAATAAATGTTCGCTCAGTTGATAAACGAGCTACCGGCCTTCGGCTAAGTTAGTCTATTGTGTATGTACATAAGGGTTGTTAATGTTGTGAAGCAAGTTTGATATCGGTAAATTGCGTATTATGAAATATTCCATTTAGCTAAATGTGTGTTATCTTTGTTTATGCTGGAATTCCTTGCTCAAAACTTACTAAGCATAAATTGCTTACTCGTTACACTGCTCCTCTGTTTTATAGATTTTTGGTTCTCCAGCTATCGGACTCGGGATCTTGAAGTCGAAGTCGCCCACACTATCAAAGGCTCTTTTGGGTACTATTTTGGTTGAATCTTGATATGGCATGTATAGGACTACCCATTGTTGTTTTCGAGTACTTTATGAAATGTATAAGTGTACAGCCATGCGAAAATGGCTTGTAGAAGTGGAGTATGGCATTAGACCATTCGTGTTTATGAATGTATAGATGGTTTCATGATGTAACTATAGTTGGAATGGAAGTGTTGAGCAAATGATCAGCCACTGGAATGGCTAAGTATGATCATATGTGGGCTTATGTATGACAAGGCCCTAGTTGGTCCATGAAACCCCAAATTAGGTAAGGTTTACTTTGAAAACAGAAGCTGATAGCAGCAGTGGTGTGGATTGGAAAAATCACAAGAATTCGTAGGAGTGGAATTAAATAGTGAATAAATTATGTAATCGAACCTTGATGAATCTACTTTCATATGGAAGTAACGAAACAATCATAGGAACAGTACAGTAAGAGATATTCGGGTTCTTGTGGAACAGGGCCAGAACAGTTTCTGGATTCCCTGTTCTGCCTTTGGAAATTCACTATAAATTGACCAGAGATAGTTAGGGGTCATACCATATATTTATGGATTCCTATCTGAGTCTAGTTTCCATAGAAACAAACGGCATCAGTATTGAAGCTCTGTGAAGAGAGATATCCAAGTCGTAATGGGAAAAGGTCAGTGTAGTCGACCCCTGTAACATGGGAGACTTTGACTAATAAACTGTACTAATTGGCCTGACCAAAAATTCTAGAAAAAAATAAATAGGTGGGGACATGAGTCTAGTTTCAGGGAAAAATCACAAAACTGATTTTCGAGTTGTGAAACTCAAGATATGATTTTTGAAGCGACTAGTACTCAGACTGGGCAGTGTCTGGAAAAAATTTTTCAAAGTTTGTTAACATCTCGTGTCCGACTCCGGTGTCGGTCTCGGGTTCGGGGTGTTACATTAAATTGGTATCAGAGCTACGGTTTAGTCGATTCTAGGACTACCGTAATGTTTTGGGTCTAGCTATACATGCCATTTTACGTGATTACTTGATAGTGTGGTGATTTCTGACAATTGTAAATGTGTTTATTTATAGTAATGGATCTCGATCGTGACCGAGAGGTAGCTGATGATCTTGAGAGTGTAGCGCCTGCTCCCGCACAAGGGACAGTGCCGGCAGACTCTCAACCTAATGCTAGTAATCCGAATGATGAAGCTAGACAAGCATTCTATAGCGTGATGAATGATTGGTTTAACCAATACATTCGAACTAATATGGCTGTTCCACAACCTCCATTCCCGACAAATACTACCCCCGCACCTACAATACCACCGGTAACGGACCAAATAAGGTCAAATAAGCCCCCAATTGACAGAATCCGAAAACATGGGGCTACTGAATTTAAGGCTATGGATAGCGATGATGCCGAGCAAGCTGAATTTTGGCTGGACAACACTATCCGGGTACTCGATGAGCTATCTTGTACACCCGATGAATGCCTAAAGTGTGCTATCTCCTTGCTACGTGATTCTGCCTACTATTGGTGGAGTACTCTGACTTCTATTGTGCCCCGAGAGCAAGTAACTTGGGAGTTTTTCCAAACTGAGTTTCGGAAAAAGTATATCAGTCAGAGATTTGTTGATCAAAAACGGAAGGAATTTCTTGAGCTTAAGCAAGGCTCCATGTCGGTTAGTGATTACGAGCGAAAATTTGTTAGACTTAGCAAATACGCTCGGGAATGTGTTTCGTCCGAAGCTATTATGTGTAAACGCTTCGAGGATGGGCTGAATGAAGATATAAAAATGTTCGTTGGCGTTCTTGAAATACGAGAGTTCGTGGTACTTGTTGAACGAGCTTGTAAAGCCGAAGAGCTTAGAAAAGAAAAGCAAAGAGTTGATGAGGGAACTGGAGAGTTTCGTAAAAGATCCTCGGGAAGGTTTCTTCAACAGACATCGAAGAGATTTCGAGATGATGCGGGCCAGTTTAGAGGCACTTCGGGCCTTTTTGGACGAGATCGTGATCGACCCCCTGTGGGTACACGAGGCACTTCGGTCGCCAGTGTTGGGAATGAACGTCGAGACAGGACGAAATGTCGATATTGCGGTAAATGGCATTAGGGGAGTTGTAGATTTCCTGACCGCTCCTGTTACAAATGCGGATCAGTTGACCACTTCATTAAAGATTGCCCGAGGTTGTCGGGACAGAATGCAAATCAGAGTGGGAGACCGGGTGCTACCACTGCTCGAGGTAGACCATCTGGAAATATGGGCAATGCTAGTGGTGGTCAGAGAGGATCTAGAGATGATATAACCAGATCCGAAGCCCGTGCGCCTGCTAGAGCTTATGCTATACGTGCCCGCGAGGATGCTTCTTTGCCTGATGTTATTACCGGTACATTCACTCTCTTTGATACTAATGTAATTGCTTTGATTGACCCCGGTTCTACTCATTCTTACATATGTGAAACCTTAGCATCCAGTAAGACTTTACCTATTGAGTCTACTGAGTTCGTAATTCGGGTGTCAAATCCCTTGGGTCGTTACGTGCTTGTCGACAAAGTGTGTAAGAAATGTCCCCTGGAAATTCGAGGTTCCTGTTTTCCGGCGGACTTGATGCTTTTGCCGTTTGATGAATTTGATGTTATCCTTGGTTTGGATTGGTTGACCGCGCATGATGCGATTGTGAATTGCAAGAGCAAGACTATTGATTTGAGGTGCGCAAATAACGAAGTAGTCCGAATTGACTCTGCGGACTTGGAGGGGATGCCAGCTGTAATATCAGCAATGTTGGCACAGAAATATGTAAGAAAAGGGTGCGAAGCATACCTTGCGTATGTACTTGATGACGAAGAATTAGAAAAGAAACCCGTATCTGTGCCGGTGGTTTGTGAATACCCGGATGTTTTTCCGGAAGAATTACCGGGTTTACCACCTGTTCGGGAGGTAGAGTTTGGTATTGAGCTTGTACCTGGGACTACGCCAATTTCGATAGCTCCGTATCGTATGGCACCAACCGAGTTAAAGGAGTTGAAAGCTCAGTTGCAAGAACTGACGGATAGAGGTTTCGCTCGACCAAGTTTCTCACCTTGGGGTGCACCAGTATTGTTCGTGAAAAAGAAGGACGGAACCATGAGGTTGTGCATTGACTATCGTCAGCTGAATAAAGTGACGATAAAGAACAAATATCCGTTGCCGCGCATCGATGATTTGTTCGACCAACTGAAGGGAGCCTCAGTGTTCTCAAAAATAGATTTGAGATCGGGCTATTATCAGTTGCGAATCCGAGATTCAGATATTCCCAAAACTGCCTTCAGAACGAGATATGGTCACTACGAATTCTTAGTGATGCCGTTTGGGCTCACTAATGACCCTGCAGTATTTATGGATTTGATGAATCGGATCTTCAGACCATATTTGGATCGGTTCGTAGTGGTGTTCATTGATGACATTTTGGTCTATTCAAGAGACGAGACCGAACATGCTGAGCATCTGAGGCTAGTGCTGCAAATTTTGCGGGATAAGCAGTTATATGCTAAGTTCAGTAAGTGTGAGTTCTGGTTAAGAGAGGTTAGTTTCTTGGGTCATGTGGTATCCGCATCGGGTATTCGAGTTGACCCGAACAAAATTTCAGCCATACTTGACTGGAAACCTCCGAGAAATGTTACTGAAGTTCGGAGCTTTTTGGGGCTCGCCGGTTATTACCGACGATTTGTCAAAGGTTTCTCGATGATAGCCACACCAATGACGAAGCTACTTCAAAAGGATGTTAAGTTCGAGTGGACGGAGAAATGTCAGAAAAGTTTCGACCAACTGAAAACTCATTTGACTGAAGCTCCAATTTTGGTGCAACCCGAATCAGGTAAAGAGTTTGTCATTTATAGTGACGCATCCCTACTTGGGTTGGGTTGCGTATTGATGCAAGAAGGTCGAGTCGTGGCCTATGCGTCGAGACAATTGAAGCCTCACGAGAGGAATTATCCGACCCATGATCTCGAACTAGCTGCCATCGTGTTTGCTTTAAAAATATGGCGACATTATCTGTTTGGTGAGAAGTGCCATGTATTTTCGGATCACAAAAGTCTCAAATATTTGATGACTCAACGAGACTTGAATCTGCGACAAAGACGTTGGCTTGAGTTGTTGAAAGATTACGAGCTTGTCATTGATTACCACCCGGGAAAGGCTAACGTGGTTGCGGACGCCTTAAGCCGGAAGTCATTGTTTGCTTTACGAGCGATGAACGTGCATTTGTCTGTTCTACCAGACAGTGTGTTAGTAGCTGAATTAAAAGCTAAACCATTATTGACTCACCAAATTCGTGAAGCTCAGAAAGTCGATGATGAATTGGTTGTAAAACGGGCTAAGTGTTTTCCGAACGAGGAATCGGAGTTTCAAATTGATGATGATGATTGTTTGAGGTTCAGAAATCGTTTGTGTGTTCCAAGGAATTCGGAACTCATTTCGATGATTCTGAACGAAGCCCATTGTAGCCGAATGTCAATTCACCCGGGGAGTACGAAAATGTACAACGATTTGAAACGTCAATTTTGGTGGCATGGTATGAAACGGGACATCTCCGACTTTGTTTCGAGATGTTTAATATGTCAACAAGTGAAAACATCAAGTGCCTTTAGGATTACTCCAGCCGATCATGATACCCGAGTGGAAATGGGATCGAGTCACAATGGACTTTGTGTCCGGACTGCCCTTGTCAGCAAGTAAGAAGGATGCGATATGGGTTGTTGTTGATAGACTGACTAAGTCGGCTCATTTCATCCCTGTACGTACGGATTTTTCATTGGAGAAACTAGCTGAATTGTACGTTTATCAAATTGTGAGATTACACGGGGTACCTGTTTCTATCGTGTCGGATAGAGATCCGAGATTCACCTCACGATTTTGGAAGAAATTGCAAGAAGCTCTGGGTACCAAGCTGCATTTTAGCACTGCTTTTCACCCCCAAACCGATGGTCAATCCGAGCGGATAATTCAGATACTTGAGGATATGTTGAGATGTTGCATCCTCGAGTTCAGTAGTTCATGGGAACGGTATTTACCTTTGATTGATTCGCTTACAACAATAGTTTTCAATCAAGTATTAAGATGGCACCTTACGAGGCTTTGTACGGTCGTAAATGCCGTACACCATTGTTTTGGACCGAGCTCGGTGAAAGTAAAATTTTCGGAGTTGATTTGATTAGAGATGCTGAACAGAAAGTAAAGGTAATCCGTGAAAGTCTGAAGGTAGCCACAGATCGTCAGAAGTCGTACGCGGATTTGAAACGAAAAGACATTGAGTATCAGGTGGGAGACAAAGTGTTCCTTAAGGTTTCACCTTGGAAAAAGATACTCAGGTTTGGCCGTAAGAGCAAGTTGAGCCCGAGATTCATTGGGCCGTACGAAATCTCCGAACGAGTTGGTCCGGTTGCGTATAGATTGATTTTGCCCCCGGAGCTTGAAAAGATTCATGACGTCTTTCATGTTTCGATGCTTCGACGCTATCGATCTGATCCATCGCACATAATTAGCCCATCAGAGGTTGAAATTCAAGTCAACATGAGCTATGAAGAAGAACCGATGCGTATCCTAGCTCGTGAAGTGAAGGAGTTGCGAAACAAAAGAGTTTCGCTAGTAAAGGTGTTATGGCTCAAACACGGGATCGAGGAAGCTACTTGGGAGACCGAGAGCTCGATGAAAGAACGATACCCAAACCTATTTACCGGTAAGATTTTCGGGGACGAAAATTTCTTAAGTGGGGGAGAGTTGTGACAGCCCAAAGTTGACCCTAGTCGGGAAGTGGTTTCGGGACCGCTAAACCGAGTCACCGAAATGTTGAATGTGATATTTATTGTCTAGAATATGTAATTATGAATGTGTGAAAATTTCAAGCTTCGATTTAGTCGATTGCATGTGAATTTAGTCAATAGGACTTATGTGAGAAATTTTAAAATGTGATAGGTCAATGTGTGAGGACCTATTAGTGCATGTGGACAAAGGGGGGACTTGCATGTCAAATTTCCCCCCCTAATGAGTAGTGGCCGGCCATGACAAGGAATGATGGGCAAAACATGTCATGAAACATGTTTTGTTAATGGAAGAATAAAATAAGGAGTATGGGTAATAAAGAAATGGAAACAAAAGAAAAAAATGTGTGGTTGCCCCCCCATTGCCGTGAGCTAAAGAGAAGAAAGGAGAAAATTTGTGTTCATCCTTTCTCACCTTCATTTAGCCTAAATTAGAAAGAAAAACAAAGAAAAAAATTTCTCATCCTTTGGTTCATCCTTGGCCAAAAATTTTAAGGAGGAAAGAAGAAGAAAGGTGAAGAGATTCGGCCATGCATGTAGCTAGGCTAAGGTATGTTTGATGATGTTCCATGAGATGCATGCATGTTTTAGTTGTTAGCTTGAGTTCTACTTAGCCCATGGTCTAAATCTTGCTATGTGATGGAAATGGCACTTGACCATGGATGCATCATTCTTGGTTGATGTTTGATGTTGTGGTGATGAGGCATGAGGATGAGTTAAGATTCGGCCTAGGTGGAGGTTGTGTTAATGCCATTGCATGCAAAATATGAAGCTTGTTAATGATGCATGTGATGATGGCTTGATGATTCTTGAACCTCCTTTTTAGCATTTTTTGTGTGAGCACATATGTGCATTGGTTGCTAAATGGAGAAGAATCGGCTAGCAAGATGTGTGCTAAGGCCGAATGTAACTTTGCATGTTGATGAGCAATGCATGTGTTAAATCGATGAAAAGGGGGAGGATGCTTTACTAGTGTGTGTATATGTGTGTATTAAGTGTTGAGATCGACCCCAAAAATAGACATGCATATTCGGCCAAGGGGAAAGAAATTAGCTAATATGTTGTGTTGATGCATGATTTTTGCATGTATGAGACTTTAATGTCTAATGTATAAATATGGGCTAAGTGCCTTGTGTTCATCTTTTTGATGCCTAAATGATGAAATCAATTTATTTGTTTGATTAAGCTCAAGAGCAAAGGGGAAATAAATCCGATAAAGGGAAGGAAAAAGTGGTTGAATAGCTAGCGGAATCGTTCGACAACACCCGAGGTAAGTTCTTGAGTAGAGAGCTTAAATTACGATGTGATTAAATCATGCTCTATGTGAGGCTATTGAGCCGAATGTGCAAGGATGATATGTGCCTTGTGTTTGAGTTTCGCAATGAAATGAAATATGAATGTGCCATGAATTATTGTTAGATGTGCATGATTAATTGAATGCTGTCCGGGCTAAGTCCCGAAGGCTTTGTGCTAAGTGAATATATCCGGACTAAGATCCGAAGGCCTTTGTGCGAGATATTAAAATCCGGGTTAAGTCCCGAAGGCATTCGTGCGAGTTGTTAAATCCGGGTTATGTCCCGAAGGCATTGTGTGAGTTACTAAAACCGGGCTATGTCCCGAAGGCATTTGAACGAGGAGCTATATCCGGTTAAATCCCGAAGGTACGGATTGGTAATGAATGAGCTTGCTGTAAAATTCCAGCGAATACTCGAAAAACATCCCAATATGGGGATATGTTACGTATGTTGAATTTAATCGAGCCCTTACAAATAAATGTTCGCTCAGTTGATAACGAGCTACCGGCCTTCGGCTAAGTTAGTCTATGTGTATGTACATAAGGGTTGTTAATGTTGTGAAGCAAGTTTGATATCGGTAAATTGCGTATTAGAAATATTCCATTTAGCTAAATGTGTGTTATTCTTTGTTTATGCTGGAATCCTTGCTCAAAACTTACTAAGCATAAATTGCTTACTCGTTACACTGCTCCTCTGTTTTATAGATTTTTGGTTCTCCAGCTATCGGACTCGGGATCTTGAAGTCGAAGTCGCCCACACTATCAAGGATCTTTTGGTACTATTTTGGTTGAATCTTGATATGGCATGTATAGGACTACCCATTGTTGTTTTCGAGTACTTATGAAATGTATAAGTGTACAGCCATGCGAAAATGGCTTGTAGAAGTGGAGTATGGCATTAGACCATTCGTGTTTATGAATGTATAGATGGTTTCATGATTAACTATAGTTGGAATGGAAGTGTTGAGCAAATGATCAGCCACTGGAATGGCTAAGTATGATCATATGTGGCTTATGTATGACAAGGCCCTAGTTGGTCCATGAAACACCAAATTAGGTAAGGTTTACTTTGAAAACAGAAGCTGATAGCAGCAGTGTGTGGATTGGAAATCACAGATTCGTAGATGGATTAAATAGTGAATAATTATGTAATCGGAACCTTGATGAATCTACTTTCATATGGAAGTAACGAACCATCATAGGACAGTACAGTAAGAGATATTCGGGTTCTTGTGGAACAGGGCCAGAACAGTTTCTGGATTCCCTGTTCCGCCTTTGGAAATTCACTATAAATTGACCAGAGATGTTAGGGGTCATACCATATATTTATGGATTCCTCTCTGAGTCTAGTTTCCATAGAAACAAACGGCATCAGTATTGAAGCTCTGTGAAGAGAGATATCCAAGTCGTAATGGGAAAAGTCAGTGTAGTCGACCCCTGTAACATGGGAGACTTTGACTAATAAACTGTACTAATTGGCCCGACCAAAATTCTAGAAAAAATAAATAGGTGGGGACATGAGTATAGTTTCAGGGAAAAATCACAAAACTGATTTTCGAGTTGTGAACTCAATATGATTTTTGAAGCGACTAGTACTC